>NC_036247.1:17597784-17652323 GCF_002742605.1 Olea europaea var. sylvestris | reverse complement strand
TAATTTAATTAATTACTTAGCCCTTGTTTGAACCACATTATATTTTCAAGAATACATTTTTGAATAGTGTTTTGATGAAAAATGTGTGGTTAAAAATAAAAAAAATTTAATTTGCGTATAATATTATTTTATTGAAGAATATGTGGTTAAAATAATGTCAAATCACTATTTCAGAATCCCTTTTTTTTCTTTTTTTTTGAAAAAAAATGTGTCTCAAACATAGCCTTAGAATCACTCCTCATCTCACTCCACGTCATTCTAGCACCATTGGTTCCACTACACCAAATTCATCTCAAATTCACAATCACCACCGCCTCCACCAAGAATCCCGCTGTCATCTCAACCTCCAACCCTTCTTCCCTATCACATGTACTTGCACTTGCAATCCATAACTACCATCGTCGTCGCCACCTCCACACCATCAACTGATCTGTTACAGGTATAATTTCATTGCTATCAACACCGCCCATGTCAGCCACCTCCACCACCACAATCACCATTACCTTCCTTAAAATCCACCACCACTTTATAGTCAACACACTATCATCACCTTACTATCCCCTTCAACATCCACACTGTAAATCCACTATCGATTACAATCACTCTTCATCTCACACCACCCTACTCCACCATCTTGGCACAATCCAAATCGTCACCATCACCAACTCAAATCCACGAGACACAACCACCCCTACCATTACCTGTACCTCAATTCACAACTACCACATTTGTCATTGTTAATGGAGATCCAGTTCAATGGCACGTTTTAGATTTACTTTTGTGGGGATCGAAATCAGTAGTGGTCGTTGTTGACATTGGTCGAGGGTGGAGTTGAGAGAGAGACTGACAGACATATTTTTTAGGTATATATTTGCGTTTGTATATGTATGTGGAGAGAATTTTGTTTGTAAATGTAGAGAGATAATAGAAGATATTTTCAATGTGAGGGAGTGGTTGTGTGGGAGTAGGGTTATAACCATTTTTATGATGCCTATGTGCGTATAGGTTATATACAAGAGTAATGTTATTTGCAGTCGTTCACTGTCATAGTTGTCATATGTAGCATACATGTGGCCATTAATGATTGAATGCATTAATGTGACAATTTTTTTATTACCTTATACATCAAATTCATAACCATCACATGTATGTCAAGTAGGGCGATTGCAATAATGAGCGATTACAAATAACATTATTCTATATATAATAGTTAGGGTGTGTGTAGTTGTAGTAGGGTACATATGTTTTTATATAAAACAAAGTTATAACCTGATTTTTTATTAAAATAAAATAAAATTGTTAATACCGCATTGTTGAAATTGAAACCTAAAGTATAGGGACTGAGGTAATTTTCCCATAACTAATTATGATTCAACCTTTCCCTCCTTCTTTACTATTTTTCATCCTTTTATTTTATGGTCTCCCTACATTTTTATTTATGAACAAAAAATGTACATATAAAATTGTGAAATTATAAATCAAAATATTAAAATTATAATATAGGTATATTGGGTTTCATTCTTTACCAGTCGAATCCACTTTATATTTACCAAAAAGAAATACAATTCCACTAGTCATTTTTAATTTTTAAATATAAAGAGTTCGTCAAAGACCTTAAAAACATTATCCCGGCTCTCATATAAAAAGATTGATTCCTCCTCAAATAGAACAGCTAATGAGGCGCTTCATTTGAGACTCTAAATTAAAAATACTGACTTGCAATGAGTTAATTCTAATATGAAACCTAACAATGTCATCATCAATTTGCATCAACACAGGAAGAAATGTGCCACGGTTAGTATTAGTATATTTTCGATGGAATACAAAAGTATTGTCACTTTTTGGTCAATATAATAAAATGTGCGACATCCACATTAATTTGAAAGGGAGAGCATGCCATAGATGGCTAGCTACTGCATTTAATTTAATGCATTCAATATTTGGTACCTAAGGACGAATGCTAGCTGTCCGCATTTACCCCGAACTACATTTCATTGTTTACATCGCAAGCTATCTTCTAGTTGGAAAAGAGTCTTACGTTCTTGCCCCTCATGGGGTGGTCGAGTTGATGAAGTAGATGAGCGTGGAGGCCTTTGGTCACGAGTTCAATTCTCTCTACCAACAATTTCTCAATCGAGTTTGTCGCACAGGATTTGTTTGGTGCGGTTTACCTGACTCGCGTGGTTTGCAGACTATTGCGACTATCCAGTATACACCCGGATGGTAGCGACTATGAGTTCTCCAATTAAAAAAAAAAATCTTACATTCTTGAAAAACCTTGTCTAGCGATCTAATAGAACGACGCTGTGGCACTAGAGGTGTCAAATCAGATTGACCAGCTCAACCCCATTATGCCTGCCCAAAAATAGCCGGGGTCGGTAAGGTTGGTTCAATCCCTTGAGTCCCCATACTCCTGAAAATAAAAAATAAAATAAAAATTATTTTCTGAAAATTGGTTTAGTATGCCTTGATTTGATTTTAAAATGGTTTAATAATGAACGCCTCAATCGACAAATTTGTCTTAATTTTTAGAGATTTCAAATCAACGAAAATTCCGTTTTCAAAAATAAAAATAATCTTATTTCTGGTGGAGGTATAATTTATAAATGCATAGTATAAAATATATATGGAGATACCCTTATTAACTTTATGAAACTTTACAAAACTAGAGATTTTAGAACTTGAAATCCTAAGTTCCTCTATTGCCAAGATTCTCCATGTCAAATCATCAAGAAATTATTAAATGCAGAACATGCCTTAATTTTTTGGGAATGATTCTTTATTATTGGATCTTGATTCCAAATAATGAATCTTAAAACTCGAATCGCAATATTTTTGTCTTTGGTGTTTTCACTTTTAATCTTGAATTTTGCTTCCTTGATTATTCAATTCTTGTTCTTGGTTTAACTTCTTGATCTATACAGGGTGTTTGGTGGATATTAAAATTAGATCTTTAGTAGATTTTGATAGAAGTTTTTGAAATGTGTGGTTAAAAAATTGTAAGATCCATGAAAGATGTGGTTAATATTGATTGTTTGACTTTGTTTTTTTATTAAAATTAGACTTTAGTCCAAACCAAACATGCTTATAGTCTTGATTCTTGAACGTGGGTATTGGATCTTCCTATTGAATATGCTTTCTCTTATATTCTTGTATTGATGGGATGACACAATAAATAAGAAATTGCATATGAATTGGGGACTATAATCATCTATATATCCATAAGTATTTCGTACATCATGAATTACAATTCTAAAAGAATTTGGTCTCTATATATATCTACGTCCAACAATTTAATTCTTTATTAGATCACTTTAATTTTATGTTTAACTTTAAGTTAGCCTTATACATAATTAATTACATATGTACGTAGGACCATTTGACAAATTAATAAACCCAATAGATGCTACACCGTTAGTTGAAGATTATCTAAAATAGATTTATGTGAGAAAATAAAGAAATGAAATATTAATTTAAATCAGTACAGGATTTAACTGCAGATTTTAGTGATGGATTCTTTCATCACAGATTTTTTATCATAATAAAATTCAAAAGTAATTTTAATAGTTATTTAACGGGTCACCTTTTCTTGTCACAAAAATCCCTATGCCTATTTCATAACTAACTATCTCTTGCATCCGATTTTTTCACTAATTTTGTCTCTATTAACGTTAATAGTATGTTACTCTTGACGTTTTTTTCTAGTACTGCATGAGATCGCTGACGCCATGGCACAAGGCTTTAGTTAGATGAAGCAAGAAAAAGTGTAGCCAATAGCGACTCATTACTATTTGTATAACACTGCAAGTCAATCAATTTATGAGGTTCGGAGTATTTGTGGCAAATGAATGGCTTGACACTGGTCTAAAGACAAAATAATTTTTGGAGAAAAGGAAAGCTGATAGGGAAAAGGTTGAAAATATTTTAGTTCAGTACTGAAGGCAATTTGTTGTATTAGGAAGCTAATGTAGAGCCCCCGGACACATCCGAGTTGGTGGAACAATTGCATTGATGGGCTCACAAACCTAGCTTGGAGAGTTCGATTTCTGGAAGGCAGCATCTTGGAAGGGGGATTTATCTCGAAAGCAAGGTGCTGGAAGGCAGTGAAGAGAGCTCTTTTAGGGGAAGGAGTATAAGCCATACAGGAACTTGGGAACCAACAAGAGCACAACCCGCGATTAACTTCCTCAAGCTAATGAGGGGCCAGAGACTTGAGGTCCAGGAATTAGTCTGGCGAAGTTGGGAAATCTGGGTATCAAAAAAAAAAAGGCTAATGTAGAGATTTGAATGTTATGTGTATTTTACTCATTTTCTGACAGTAATCAAATTATAAGTCCAACTTTTACATTATTTATTGAAGGTTGTCTCTTACTTTTTTTTTTCTTTTTTTTTTTTTCCCAGATTTCACTCATTCATCCCATGCTGCTGGCACCGGCCATTTATTAGGGTTTCAACAAACTATTCTTACTACTACCCCCAAAATCCTATATAAAACCACCTTAACTTTCTCATTTTCAGTACAAAAAAAATCTTCCACAAAGAGATAAATAGATAAATGTATCTATAGAGAGTGTGAGAGTCTCTTGTAACAATGTCTAGCTCATTTAATTTTGCAAGTTTGGCTATTTCCCTAATAGGGTTGATTGCAATGGTGGCGCCACCAGTCAAGGGTGCGCGTGCTTTCTTTGTTTTCGGAGACTCACTGGTTGATAGTGGCAATAACAACTACTTGGTAACCAGTGCACGGGCAGATTCTCCTCCTTATGGTGTTGATTATCCAACTCACCGTCCCACCGGCCGGTTCTCGAATGGTTACAACATTCCTGATCTCATCAGTGAGCTTCCTAGTTTTTGTTATCATTCAAATTACATTACATTTCTTTAGATATAGTTAGTTAGTCACAATTCTTGTTTACATGACAATGTATCTAAATTTATAGGTCAAAAGCTTGGTGCTGAATCTACATTGCCATACTTGAGCCCAGATTTAACTGGGGAAAAACTACTGGTTGGAGCAAACTTTGCCTCTGCCGGAATTGGCATTCTTAATGACACTGGAATTCAGTTCGTAAGTCTTCCCATTCGACTTTCATGTAAACGCTTTTAAATGAGACGATTCAAGATTTTGATACACATGTATGGTTTCAAATCTGTCTTCATCTGTTTATTAAATTTGTCCATGAATCCGGTCTTTGTTGAAATGAATCGAAGTGGCAAATATATTTTTTGATAAGCACGAAGCACAGCCACATGGAAAAATTAGAAATCAGTATTTAATTTGCTTTATTTCTCATGGAAAATATCATTTTTCATCTAAATTCCTACTTTTGAAGCGTTGATTGACATTTTTTTCATGAAAAATATTATCTAAAAATCGGTCACGACAATTATGGGTGTAAGATTTTATTTTCTAGATAATTCACAATTCCCAAAAACCAACTTTGTGGAAAAGTACAACATTTTCTAAGTTACAAATTAAGTTGATCAAATGCATTTAATTGACAATTTTCATACAAATAAGCTTAAGGATTATTTTCTTTTCATGCAAGTTGCATGCTTGTAATCGAACACACCTATCACTGGATGTTTGCATATGCACGTTATCTTTCAAAACTTTGCATTTCCACCGTTGACAATGATGGGTTTCTAACCCTTTTCTAGTTGAATGGACGTTTGTTTTGTAACTTATTCCTATTTTAGAAATTCCTGTAGCTGAACAGACACACACTTCGAAAGTCAATATACATTATTAATAAAGTGGATTTGATCTTTGCTGATTAATTTTTGTCAGATAAACATAATAAGAATACATCGGCAACTGGAATTCTTCCAAGAGTACCAACAACGAGTGAGCGCGCTCATTGGAGAAGAACAGGCACAGAGACTTGTAAACAAGGCACTTGTTCTAATAACACTTGGTGGGAATGATTTCGTGAACAACTACTTCTTTACGCCAATTACTGCTAGAAGACTTCAGTATAATCTCCAAGATTTCTCCCGTTATCTAATTGTTGAATACAGGAAAATTTTGATGGTAACTTACTCTTTTTCATTTTATGGCAACCTTTCTATGTATGAAATAAATTTTTTTTCTTACAAGCACTATAGTGAGGAAATTAGTCAAACCTATATGTAACACATGCCATGTAAGGACCATCAAAATGGATAAACCATTAATTGAATTCACATTCATAATATAGAGACTTGGGCCACTTGTGATTGCTTCTTTCACCCATATATACAGGTTATCATAAATGAATGTGCCGAAAAAAATTTGTGTAACCAATCAAGTTTGTCATCATTTTACCTCCTGATTATCTTATATTTTTCTTAGTCAAGCCAAATAGTAGAGAACACAAAATTTTTAATGGAGGCAATAGGTCGATATGACGTGTTAATTTGATATGTCCCTATACGATATTACTTCTTAAATTTCAGAGGCTACACGAATTGGGAGCCAGAAGGGTTCTTGTAACCGGAAGTGGACCATTAGGTTGCGTGCCTTCTCAGCTAGCAACGAGGAGCACAAATGGCCAATGCGCGGAGGAGCCTCAACTTGCAGCAGCGATATTCAACCCCCTTCTTATCCAAATGCTTAAAGGGCTAAATCAAGAGCTTGGATCAGACATATTTGTTGCTGCTAACGCGGTACAAATGCAGAATAACTTCATCGACAATCCTCAAGCCTTCGGTTTGTTGCCCTAAAAACCTTTCATTTTCTCTCTTTCATGGCTTATCTAACATATTTAATAAATTAGTTAAGTTTATTTTCTATTGAGCAGGATTTATCACAGCAAAGATGGCATGTTGTGGACAAGGACCGAACAATGGTGTAGGAGTTTGCAACCCTACGTCAAATTTATGCCCGGATAGAGAAGTATACGCGTTTTGGGATGCATTCCATCCAACAGAAAAGGCAAACAAGATTATTGTATCGACGCTCTTCACTGGTTCAGAAGAGTACATGACCCCAATGAACTTGAGCACCATCATGGCACTGGATTCCATGACATAATATCATTAATTCCAGTGGATTAGTATCAGGAGGAAGGTAGAGTAATTGACTAGGGCCAAGTGTAAAAGTTTGGGAACTTGGCTTATTGATTTTCTATGTTTCGTAATGATGCAATAAAATATTATGCCAGCATGATTTGGATATTATCGTGTGAAAAGTAATGTGAGGCGTCAAACTCTTATCGAAATTTCAGTTGAATCTTACTCTTAAAAAGAAATTTGGATTAGATTATTGTATATATCACAATAAAATGAATGACATTATTATTCTTGATCGGTAAAATCCATCGGTTTTTCAAATTAATTTCTAAATCTCTCCATTCATTTTAGCAAGTTGATTAATGAAAATCTTGATAAGAAAGTCTCTTTGGCTATTGAGGAAATACTATCAACAAAATGTGTCCAAAAAGAGAATGGGGATTTTTTTTTTTTTTTGGAGTTCTAATCCAATCATATTTCATCACATTATGTGTATATAAATCATTATGTATATGTAACACAACCGATAATATATATACATATAATATTGACATTTCAGTATTACTAGGATTAGGCGGGAAAAGAGGGTTAAATAGTATCTTGACCAAAATACCCTTACCCAAAAGACAAGAGTAGATGGCACGTGGCTATTTAACAAAGCAATTGGACGAAATGGCATGGCACGGGTGATATTCTCAAAGAATGATCGATTTTATGGCCCAAATGTCAAAACTAAAAGGATAGGACAATTTGCACAATGTGAGGCTAATGATGGAGACATTGTTTTGTGCCAATATCCATAATAACTTTTGGCGAAAACTAAGGTTTATTCAATTGTGAACCATAGATATCTTTAGATAAGTTATTAAAAGGCTACATTTATTTAATTAAATTTAGCTTTAAAGATGCACGCCCAAGACGTCTCAGTTGTATCAGATTCCATTAAGTGCCAAACATGTGAACACAATTTTCATGTATGGATAATATTGACGTGGCCTAAATGAAGAATATTTGTCGACGCTAATACAATGTTGATAGGTACTCTATTTAACAATCCCCTTCAAGTGTAGTCCAAATTTAGATGTGACACAATTCAGTGTTCTATTCTACACATCCCTTCAAAGGCCTAATTTATTCTTATACAATTTTCATAAATAGGTAATGACAATTGTTAAATCTAGATTTTTTTTCTTGTTTTTTTTTTTTATTTGATACCATGTAAATCATCAATAAAAAAGAACAACCTAAGATGAGATATTTCAATTTGTAAACTCATAAACTCAATATTGTTTGAATGAAGCTTAAAGATCCAAATGAAATTTCAATTTTAAAAAATATAAAAAAAATCGAGCACATCCTTCTTTATACTTTACTCCTGTTTAATATATTAAAATTTGAAGTTTCATCTTAAAATGTCAACATTATTAAAAAGAGTAATTCAAACCCTTATATGTTGGTCTATATTTGCACTTAACTGATGTGAAATATATTCTTCAACATGTCCTTATAAAATGGTGACTCATTTGAATATATCAATCTTAAAATATATGTACTTTTATTTTTAGTCTTAATTGAATTTAATTACTCATTGGAGTTCAACAGACTCTTATACTATATTAAGATTTCAAATTTCATCTTGAAAATATAACCTTGTTAAGTGATGAGTAATCCAAACTTTTATATATTGACCTCTGTTTCAATATTTAACCGATGTAAAATTCATTTCTTAACATAATATAGTCCAGGACTATCAGTCTTCTCTAATTCATAATTAATCATTGTAAAACAAAGATATCAGAACTTAAAGATGTAGCGAGTGTTTCGGTTTTTTCAACTGTATTCATTAATGATCTCAAAGATTTTATCACATAATTTGAAGATATAAACTCAAAAAGAAAGAAAGAGGAGTTTGTGTGTATAGCTTGTACGCGGATATTGCCTTTAATTCCACCAAGAAAACACTGGGGACATGCCCATACCATCATATACGACTTTGTCGTCTAGTTTTGCAGAGAAGCGACCAAACTAACTTTTTTCCCTTAACTTTAGTTTATTCTTTTACAATCGCACTTCATGTACATAACCGAAGCTACAAGGCTCTGCCAGAATACACACAAACATTGGTGGGGTGAGAATTTTTGGAGTACTTTTTTAATGAAGGAGAGTCCACCTCATGTCTCCCATCTGTAGAACCCCTGTGAGAAGAGGTTTTATACGTCCGGCTTTTCTCATTCTTTTATTTCCTTTTCTCAGACAAATGGTTACAGCTCAATAGTATTTATACAAATTAAGTTTTTTTGTTTAAAATGGAAAGTACTAATATTATAATTCAGTATGTTAGCTGGGAAAGTTGGCCACAGCAGACTAAGCTAGACTAAGTAAATCAACGAGAAAAATTCAACCTTTGAACCTTAGTATGAGTTAACTTTTTTTATATGTTTTGGTATCGTAATAATTTAAACAGAAGATAGCATCAATGTCATGAATAATAAAACTTAAAGAACACGGAAAAGTATTTCTTCGTAAATTGCAAATGAACTAAATTTATTGGTTAATTTATAAACATATTTCTTTCGAGAATTTGCGATTACAAGGCTACCCCAATTTAGTCCAATTCTGTCCCTC
The DNA here is from genome assembly GCF_002742605.1 of Olea europaea var. sylvestris. Taxonomy (NCBI): domain Eukaryota; kingdom Viridiplantae; phylum Streptophyta; class Magnoliopsida; order Lamiales; family Oleaceae; genus Olea; species Olea europaea. Next base: position 17,642,705 of record NC_036247.1, on the reverse strand, counting down.
GATATATATATATATATATAAGTAAAATTCGAAGTGGGTCAAGCAATTAGGTTTATGTTCCTTGAAACTTTTGATAAATTAAAAGTAGTGGGAACCCTATTAATTGAAGAGTTGCAATAGTTGGTAAACATCATTTAATGTTTGGTTATTGATATGTAATTCTCCCTTGATACAATTTGAATGGTAGTATTTCTCAAATTTTAATATACAAAATCAAAATTGGTTATAAAATTATTCAAATTGGTCTTATTATCTATTACAGTGATTATAGAGGATCTCCCATAATTATAGGATATCACATGGTTACAGGAAACGTTTACTCTACAATTGCTAAAAATACTACCCCTAATAGGCTACTGTGAGGACCCTTATCAAGAAAATGGCAGAGACACAGGTGATGTCTTGACCGATACCTTGTCATGGCTGAAGGCGGACGGGATGTCTGAACAATGCAGATTCAAAAAGGAACGAAGCAAGACATTCGTGTAGGTTTCAGGGTGCGACAGTAGTTGAGGCATGACAATGCTAGCTTATTTAATGGCAGCATCGTGGGATGGAATTTGGGGATGCAGGTTGGATGTGGTATTCATTGATGGGATGATGCGGGCTTGTGTTTGGCAACATTGAGACCTTGCCGTCCAGCTGATTTCAGTCCACGAAGTTAGTGATCAAACGCAGGCATGAGGGTCACAGGTGACCCAGTTATAAGCAATTATGCATTGTATTTGAGTTGGGGCAGTTTTAAGCCAAGTGGGGTTGAAAATGTGAAAAACTGACCCTACCAGTTGGAGGTGTCAACTACAATCCGCGAATTGGTGTTATCATTATAAATATATACTAAGTGTTGTGTACTTAGCTTGATAGAAAGGCGCATAGTGAAAAAGAGTAAGATTGAGGCTACTAGTGTTGTGTTGGCCCTTTCATGTCTTTGTACGTTTTTCTTTGTTTAGGTTGAGAAATAAAGTTATAACAGTTCCAGTAAATTTCCGTGTATTTTACTTAGTCAATTTCATGGGTTTTCATATCCTAAAGTGTAAAAACGTGTATTGGTTGGTTGGGGATGGGAAACCCCAACACCATTACGGAGAACGCGAGACAGTCCTGTGAGGCTACCACAATTAAAAAAAATAAAACCTTCAAGTTGGTGCATGGATACTGTAGGCGTCCAACTTGGTAAGTGAAATGTTAAATACTTTGTTGGCAGCTGCTTTAGTAACGACATTTGCTAGTTGATCGTTAGACTCAAACGGAAAAGTAATTATTCCAGTTTCGAGCTTTTCTTTAATAAAATATTTGTCAGTATCCACATGCTTCTTTCGACGATATTGAACATGATTATAAGTAATATTGTCATGAATTGGACCATTTATCTTTTATTTTGGTTAGTTGGGCTTGTATTTTTATTGGGCTAGCCCAAAGCCCTTTACTCTTAGGTTGTTCAATATGATTTTGTTGGGATGATGAACGAGGGTGTGAATGATTATTGTGGAAAATCCCCTTTTCTCTCTCGTATCCTTCTTCTTCTCCTCTTCTCCGTCTTTTCTCTAATAACAATATAATGAATCTCAAATCAATATATTGAATCAATTCAAAAGGAAGAAAAGAGAAGAGAAAGAGAAGAAGAATAAAGAAGAAACAAAAATCTATTAAGCCATCAATTAAGTTTTCAAAGAAAGCATAAAACGGGTTTTATACTACTACAAGGAAACCTAAAAATAATAGGAAACTTACAATAATAGGAAATTACATATTATGCTAAAATAAATAACTAAATATAAGTAAATAACTAAATATAACACACGTTTTCATGTTGTTCTTCTTCTCTTCTTCTTATCTGTCTGCTGCTGCGTTTCTCCACTACCTGGTATTCTTCTTCGTCTTCTCTTCCTGCTGTTATTCTGTTCTCCATCTCTCTGTTTCTTTTCTTTCCTCTGCTGGTCTAACTATTTCTCTTTTTATTTTGTTTTTTTACTTGTGAGTCGGCATTGTAATGGAAACATCAATTAAGGGAATGAATGGTTGATTTTGGTTGGACATAAACTGGTTCTAGTTTGTAATTTCAGTTTATATTCCTTCAATTTGAGTAATTACAATTTATCTCTGCATCTTGATTTTATAATTGCTGGTTGAGTTAGTTGAAAATTGGGCTCCAACCATAACAAATATCTATAGCTGATATATTATCACAAGATATATACAGTCACCTCTATACTTAGTTATTGTACTTGATCTTGCTACTACTACTTTTTTCTAATCCTCTATGTTACAAGGTTTTGACCTACGAAGGTAAAATATTCTGAAGTAGACCTTTTGTTTGTCGATCGAACCTATCAACCTGCATTAGTATAGCTTTCTACCTTTAGGTGATAATGGTTTGAGCATAATAAACCTTTATGTAGAGCAGACTTCAAATATCTCAATATGCGCTTTTGAAATCTTTACAACATTAAATGCGAATAGATCTCCTTGCGATCGGTTTCTCCAATTTACAATAATAAAATTAAATGTTGGGCTGTGATGCCATTTGATCCAGTCCAACTATTAGGCAATGATGAAAAGGCCCAAAAAAAGGATTTAATACTTGGTCCATTTTATATATACCTAGAAGGCCCACTTAACCGAGCCCAATATCCAGCCCACACACCATTAGTCGCTCTTGGACCGTTGGATTGACCCGCTGATCAACGGTTGATGATATTTACTATAAATATCCTCCTTACTCCCTGTTTGGCTCTTGGATCGTCACTTTCTATTTTTCTTCTTTCTCTCTGCCGTTTGGAACCTTCGAGTTCCTTTGTCTGTGTGACTCTTCCTTCTTCTCTTTGTGAGATTTCTGGTTGATTATCTTTGTGATAATCGTGTTCTTGTGTGATTCTCCTTTGTGTGAGTGATCGATCGAAGGTAGGCAGTTTGATTTCTTGAGTCCAGTGAAGTGACCTTGGTGTGTTGGGTTGTGAGGGTTCGTTTTGAGTCCCGGTGCCTCTGTGATGGTAAATGGGCGTGGTCTGAGCCTTCGATTGAAAGATCTAAGCCTTGATGTTGTGATTTAGGGTTTATGGTGTAATCTGCGATTTTATGATTTCTTGGATTCAGTTTGTAATAGTGGTATCAGAGCAATAGGCGTTCGGTCGTGAGTCTTCGATTGAAGGTTGAACACTGGAAAATTAATTTCCAGGAGTTCGACCGGAGATCGCGAAACCCTAGTTTTGATTTTGTGTCGATCTAGTGGTCTGTGGTGTTGATTCGACTCTGGACTGTGGAATGCGAGGGAGTTTCTGTGACTCCTCGATGTGATTTGAAAAAGAATCACAATACTGGGATCCTGTTGGCTTGTTTTGTGCTTGAACCCTAACTGATTGGAGCTGCCAGACCTTGAAACTGGAGGAGACTGAATCTGTAGGGGCACGTTTTGCGCCTTGGTGACTTACAGTGAATTTATCCTTGCTGCAATAATTTTTCTGGATTTCAGCTAGTGGTTAAATTGTTTAACCATCCTCGGTTTGCATTTTCTTGAACCCCCTATGATCTCACACTCACTAAACACTGCCCTTATGTATATATGCCTCTATGTTGATTTGTTTAGTTACTGTACATTTGTAACCTGTTACATTAGTTTGTGATATCTTGTTATATTTGCCTGTGATCAATTAAGTTTGGGTGATTCAAATTGTGCCTTGACCTGAGAACTTGATTCTCACGGAATCCTGGTGAATTTGATCAACCCTAGGTCCTGCATATACTGTTTTTTAATCCTAAGATATAGTTTTACCTGCATTGTTGTATTTTCTGATTCTTGTGGTGTTTACATTAGAATACCTAATGATTCTTGTGGTGTTTACATTAGAATACCTAATGATCCTGCTATTGATTGAAACTGTTTGTGAATAAAAATAATTGTGGCTCATTTATTTGACTGCATATTACTTTATGTGATCTAAAACATAAATTTTTGTGAAGGTCAATTTCAACTGTTTCAAAAGTTGATTTTCTGTTTTGTTATAATTTGTGAAAAAATTACTGTGTGTTAGTTCTTCACAATAAAACATGACAAAATCTTTTGAACTTGGTGTTTTTGATGGAAAAGGGGATTTTCCCATTTGGCAACAAAAAATGAGAGGTGTTTTAGTTCAGCAAAAGGTTTCTAAAGCAATAACAGATGAATTTCCTGATACCATGATAGATGATCAAAAGGTAGAATCTGATGAACCTGCTTATACCTCCATTATTTTGCATTTATCTGATCAAGTTTTAAGAAAAGTAGGCAAACATGATACTGCTAAGACCTTATGGGATGAATTAGAAAAACTTTACCTACCTAAGTCTTTACCTAATAAGTTGTTTCTATTGGAGAAATTTTTTAGCTTTAGGATAGATCCAACTAGAGACTTAGAGGATAGCTTAGATATTTTTAATAAGTTAGTTCAAGACATTATTAATACAGGTGAGAAAGTTTCTGATGAGTATAAGGCTGTAGTACTACTTAATGCAATACCTGAAGCCTACAAAGAGGTTAAAGCCGTCATTAAGTATGGTAGAGATACTCTTACACCTAATATTGTTATAGACTCTTTAAGGAGTAAGGAACTTGAGAGAGGTAATAGTGGCCATGAGAACTTGTTTGCTAGAGGGAGGACTTTAAGTAGGTCTAGTGGTACTCAGGAAAGCCATAATAATCAGGGAAATAACAGTAGGAGAAAATTTAAAAGTAGAGGCAGGTCTAAGTCAAAGACTAGGACTAAGAAGTGTTACGGGTGTGGGAAATCTGGACATTTTATTAAAGACTGTTATAAGAAGAAAAATGAACAGAAACAAAAGGGTGTTGATGAAGGTAATGTGGTAGAATCTGAAGGTTTTGCCACAGTTGATGTATATGCTGTGACTGAAAATTTACCTAGCTCTGCTAATGTTGTTGATGAGAATCAGAACCAAGAATGGATCTTGGATTCTGGTTGCACTTTTCATATGACCTATAAAAGGGCATATTTAGACAATTTTAAGAAAATTGATGGAGGAGAAGTAGTTATGGGCAATAATGTAGCCTGCAGAGTTGAGGGAGTTGGGAATGTCACTTTGAAATTCGATAATGGATACATTTACACTCTTGAAAGGGTGAGTTATGTTCCTGAATTGAATAGAAATCTGATTTCCATGGGGAATCTAGATGATATGGGATTGCAAGGAAAAATAGGAGATGGCTTCTTGAAAGTGATAAAAGGATCATTTGTTATTTTTAAAGGTGTTAAAAGAAATGGAATTTATGTGATCAAAGCTAGTACAGTGTTTGATCACATAAGTGAGTCTTCTAGTGTAGAAGTTGATGTTACCTTAAAGTGGCTCAAGAGATTGGCCCATGTAGGTGAAAAGGGCCTACACATCCTTTATAAGAAAGGTGTGTTTGGGAAGGACTCTATATCTAAGGTGTCTTTTTGTGAAAATTGCACCTTAGGAAAACAGCATAGGCTGCATTTTAACACAGGAAAACATAGAACCACCTCTATCCTTGAGTATATACATGCTGATCTATGGGGGCCTTCATCCACTGTTACTCAAGGAGGAAATAGATATTTCTTGTCCTTGATAGATGACCATTCTAGGAAGGTTTGGGTTTATTTGTTGAAACACAAATCTGAAACATTTGACAAATTCAGAACTTGGAAGATTCTGGTGGAAAATGAGATTGGGAAGAAAATTAAGATCCTTAGGACTAATAATGGCCTTGAGTTTTGCAATGCTGAATTTGATCAGTTGTGCAAAGAATCTGGTATTAAAAGGCATAAAACTGTACCTTATACACCTCAGCAGAATGGAGTGGCTGAGAGGATGAATAGAACCTTGCTAGATAAGGTTAGGTGCATGTTGATAGGCTCAGGTGTCCCTAAGGTGTTATGGGGTGAAGCTGTAATGACAGCCTCATATATTGTTAATAGGACCCCCTCAAGTGCTCTAGGAGATAAAACCCCTGAAGAGTTATGGACAGGACATGTTCCTGATTATTCACATTTAAGAATCTTTGGTTGTGCTGCCTATTCCCATCAAAGTATAGGAAAACTTGAACCTAGAGCCCAGAAATGTGTTTTCTTGGGATATCCTGATGGGGTTAAAGGTTATAGGCTATGGAGTAAAGAAGTAAAAGGTTTTAGAATCATCACCAGTAGAGATGTTACCTTTGATGAGTCAAAGATGCCTTGTTTAGATAATAAAGAACCAAAAGGGGTACCTGGTGATGAAGGAGGTGATGGTACCAAGCTGCAGGTGGAGCTTGGTTTACCTACTGAACCTTTTAGTGATGAACAGGTAGATGAAGAAGCTGAAACAGCTTCTGATCCTCAAGAGAATGAAGAGGAAAATGTTCAAGAAAATTAGGAAAGTCAGCCTGATGAATTGGGAGATTACCAATTAACTAGAGATAGGACTAGGAGAGAAGTAAGAGAGCCTGTTAGGTATGGAGATTACCTTTCACTTGCTGTCTTGTCCTATCATGACTTAGTGTTTAAAGAACCTAAATCTTATGAAGAGGCAATGAGCTGCAAGCAGTCTGAAAACTGGCATGCTGCTATGATAGATGAAATGGACTCCTTAATGAAAAATGAGACTTGGACTTTAGTTCCAAAACCTGCAGGTAAGACCCTTGTTGATTGCAAGTGGATCTTTAGTATTAAGGAGGGAGATACTGAAAAGATGCCCATAAGATTTAAGGCTAGACTTGTAGCAAAAGGATTTACGCAAAAAGAGGGCATAGATTATAATGAGATATTTTCACCTGTGATAAAGTATACAACAATTAGAGTTATGCTTGCCCTTGTTGCTCATTATGATTTTGAACTTGAACAAATGGATGTGAAAACTGCTTTCTTGCATGGTGACCTAGATGAAGTGATTTATATGAGACAGCCACCTGGTTTTATTGATGAAACTAAATCTGATCATGTGTGTCTATTAAAAAGATCATTATATGGTTTAAAGCAATCTCCACGACAATGGTACAAAAGGTTTGATAATTTTGTATCTACTATTGGTTTCATAAGAAGTGAATATGACCATTGTTTTTACTTTAAAAGAAATGATGAAAATGCTATTCTTGCATTTATATTTCTGTATGTGGATGATATGTTGCTGATTGATCAGAATATGCATGTTATTAATCAGATAAAACGGTCTTTAAGTGCTGAATTTGAAATGAAAGACCTAGGACATGCAAAGAGAATCTTAGGTATGGAAATCACTAGGAAAAGGCACAGTAGGATACTGTACTTGAAGCAAACTGCATATATTGAAAAGATGTTGACTAAGTTTGCCATGCATAATTCTAAATCTGTTTCACTTCCATTAGCCAGCCATTTTAAGCTTAGTAAAGAGCAATGTCTTGTAAGTGAATCTGACATTAGGCAAATGAAAAATGTACCTTATGCTAATGCCGTAGGTTCTGTCATGTAAACTATGGTATGTACTAGGCCTGATGTAGCTCATTCCATTAGCTCACTTAGTAGATTTATGGCTAATCCAGGACCAGACCATTGGGGTGCGCTAAAATGGCTGTTGAGATACTTAAAAGGATCTTCACATGTTGGTTTGATCTTTAGTGCTTGTAATGAAGGTGTTGTACTTAAGGGTTTTGTAGATTCAGATTTTGCCGGAGATAGAGACAATAGGAAATCTACTACTTCTTATATGTTTACTTTGTGTAATACGTGCATTAGTTGGAAATCTCAACTTCAATCTATTGTTGCTTTATCTACTACTGAAGCTGAGTATGTTGCTGCAACTGAAGCAATAAAAGAAACATTATGGCTTAAGGGCTTATTATCTGAAATAAATGAATTGAGTAACCCTGTTGTCTTGTATTCTGATAGTCAAAGTGCAATTCACCTATGTAAAAACCCTGTTTTTCATGAAAGAACAAAACATATTGATGTTAAGTTGCATTTTATTAGAGATGTTGTTTCTAAAGAACTTATATTACTTGAGAAAATTGCAACTCAGTATAATCCAGCTGATGTAGGTACTAAGGTAATTCCTTTAAACAAATTTAAGTCTTGTTTACAAATTTTGAACATTGATGCTGGTTAAGTGTTTTGTTCTGCACAGGTGCTAAGGTTGATGCTTGTGGAGAATGCTAGGAAGCTGTCTTCTTGAGAAGGACATTTAAATTGTATTTTACATTTATTAGGCTTCTTGTATGATCACTGGCATCAAGGTGGAGATCTGTTGGGCTGTGATGCCATTTGATCCAGTCCAACTGTTAGGCAATGATGAAAAGGCCCAAAAAAAGGATTTAATACTTGGTCCATTTTATATATACCTAGAAGGCCCACTTAACCGAGCCCAATATCCAGCCCACACACCATTAGTCGCTCTTGGACCGTTGGATTGACCCGCTGATCAACGGTTGATGATATTTACTATAAATATCCTCCTTACTCCCTGTTTGGCTCTTGGATCGTCACTTTCTGTTTTTCTTCTTTCTCTCTGCCGTTTGGAACCTTCGAGTTCCTTTGTCTGTGTGACTCTTCCTTCTTCTCTTTGTGAGATTTCTGGTTGATTATCTTTGTGATAATCGTGATCTTGTGTGATTCTCCTTTGTGTGAGTGATCGACCGAAGGTAGGCAGTTTGATTTCTTGAGTCCAGTGAAGTGACCTTGGTGTGTTGGGTTGTGAGGGTTCGTTTTGAGTCTCGGTGCCTCTGTGATGGTAAATGGGCGTGGTCTGAGCCTTCGATTGAAAGATCTAAGCCTTGATGTTGTGATTTAGGGTTTATGGTGTAATCTGCGATTTTATGATTTCTTGGATTCAGTTTGTAATATTAAATTCTCTGTACTTAGTCTTTTGTTTGTGCAAATGATGTCCAAGGCATGCGGCATGGTCTGTATGATGTATCTTGACTTCCACAAGTATATGCCTGTAGTGGTGATGAAAATGGAAATGGGAATGAACCGCCCAAGCGTGCCATATCCATCTTTCTTACCGTGCCCACCAATGCCAAATTCGGTCGTAGCAGCATACTCGGGTTTGAGATTTCCCATTCCTTCACTTCATATACCAGCAGTTACTCTACCAAATCCATCTAAAATTCCAGCTTCCGACCACGGTGATCCTACTCTAAACTCAATAGTTGCCCACAAACCAAATCAAATACACTTTGTTGATCTATATATGCAGTATCTTGGTCTCCACCAAGCGCAATTACCATTACCAAGGCCGAGCTTAATAAGTCATTCCCTCATTCAAGCATCTGTTGTCAAAATTTTGATATATCTCATCGACCATCACTTGCCAAATATTTAAGTGTTAGATTTGTTGTCAAACAACCTCCAACGAGCAATGATGTTTAACGATTGGTTTCATAGGTTTTGACCAAGGATTGAAATGTGAAATCAACACCACAACTGTTTGACTCGACCTGAAAAAAAAATACTAATTGGGCCATTTGAAGCAATATTTTAAATGATTGTTGCTCATGGTCCACTCACTTCCCTTTACATGTAATGCCCACTCTTGATTCTTGGTGCATTTTATTGCTACTATAGTTGTATAAATATGTGACCCCTTCTTGTTGAAGTCGTGTGTGTGCAAAGAGAGAAACCAAGGTAGCCGTTCATTTTCTTATTGCTTCTATGTGAACTGAGTTAACATTGCTTTGTTTTGCTTTTCTCTTTATGAGTTATAGCCACCATATTCTTCCCTTTTTAGTTTTTTCATAATTGGCAACTAAATAGTGAGTACTCTTTGTGGGTTGAGCACTCTGATTAAGGTGGTGTTTGATGTTGGTTTGAGAAACTGAGCCTATTATCATACAAAATCAAATTATCTAGGCAAGCATTTTCATCACAAAATGGTATCAGAGCATAAGGTAGTACAAAACAGTAGCAAAACTGGTAAAAATACTATTGAAATCAAATGATTCATGCCTACATTTGGTAAAGGAAGAAAGGGTATATTCCAGCTCCTCCGATGTCAAGGCAAAGATGTCGGTGTAGTGCATCTGACCTTCGATACAACGGTACATGAGGCCTTTGCATAATAGTTGAAGCAATGCACGGTAGCGCGTGGATCAATTTTTGGCAAAAATTTTTGCAGATTGTTCATGGAAGTTCAGTGGACCTGTTGGTTGTATTCATTTTCTGTTTTGGGCAATATGTTGATTCTGGACTTTTTTTCCCTTGGTCGTTCGATTTTTGAGTATTGTTGATTGCGTTGTTGCAATTTCTGAAAGTTTTAAGGTGACTAGTCATGGCCTTAAAGCTATACAAATTCACATCTCTTCTTATTTACGGACCGACGTATTGGTTATGTCGACAAATTAACTTATCACTTTTACATTATTGTACTAGCAGGCCATTATGTGGTTGACCATTAGGTTATTGTCTGTTGCTGGACTTTAGGAATTACTTGTCATCTATGTGTTTGAAGTGTTCAAAGCTATTAACCTTGATTGCTGAAAGTTGTTTATTGGTTCTGTGATATAATTGTCGAGTGGGTTACTGTATGAGACTTGCATTGAGTGGGAATCGTTTTTGTTGGCATACTTCTTTATTGCACATTAGAGCTACTTTGTGCAGTCTAATTGTGTATTTATGCATTTTAGATTGATCCTGTTGATCAATTCCTGCATTCAGGTAATTCTGTCCGATTGTTTTCGAAGGAGTGAATTCAAACTCTAGAAACAACAAATACTTATCGTGAAAAATCCCCTTTTCTCTCTTGTATCCTTCTTCTTCTCCTCTTCTTCGTCGTTTCTCCTCTTTCCCTTGTTGTTCTTCTTCTCTTCTTCTTATCTGTCTGCTGCTGCATTTCTCCACTACCTAGTATTCTTCTTCCTCTTCTCTTCCTGCTGTTATTCTGTTCTCCATCTCTCTATTTCTTTTCTTTCCTCTGCTGATCTATCTATTTCTCTTTTATATTTTTTTTTTTTTACTTGTAAGTTGGCATTGTAATGGAAACATCAATTAAGGGAATGAATGGTTGATTTTTGTTGGACATAAACCGGTTCTAGTTTGTAATTTCAGTTTATATTCCTTCAATTTCAGTAATTACAATTTATCTCTGCATCTTGATTTTATAATTGCTGGTTATTGGTTGAGTTAGTTGAAAATTGGGCTCCGACCATAACAAATATCTATAGCTGATATATGATCACAAGACATATACAGTCACCTCTATACTTAGTTATTGTACTTGATCTTGCTACTACTAATTTTTTCTAATCCTCTATGTTACAAGGTTTTGACCAACGAAGGTAAAATATTCTGAAGTAGACCTTTTGTTTGTCGACCTAACTTATCAACCTGCATTAGTATAGCTTTCTACCTTTAGGTGATAATGGTTTGAGCATAATAAACCTTACGTAGAGCAGACTTCAAATATCTCAATATGCGCTTTTGAAATCTTTACAACATTAAGTGCGAATAGATCTCCTTGCGATCGGTTTCTCCAATTTACAATAATAAAATTAAATTCCCTGTACTTAGTCTTTTGTTTGTGTGAATGATGTCCAAGGCATGCGGCATGGTCTGTATGATGTATCCTGACGTCCACAAGTATATGCCTGTAGTGGTGATGAAAATGGAAATGGGAATGAACCGCCCAAGCGTGCCATATCCATCTTTCTTACCGTGCCCACCAATGCCAAATTCGGTTGCAGCAGCATACTTGGGTTTGAGATTTCCCATTCCTCCACATCATATACCAGCAGTTACTCTACCAAATCCATCTAAAATTCAAGCTTCCGACCATGGTGATCCTACTCTAAACTCAATAGTTGCCCACAATCCAAATCAAATACACTTTGTTGATCTATATATGCAGTATCTTGGTCTCCACCAAGCGCAATTACCATTACCAAGGCCGAGCTTAATAAGTCATTCCCTCATTCAAGCATCTGTTGTCAAAATTTTGATATATCTCATCGACCATCACTTGCCAAATATTTAAGTGTTAGATTTGTTGTCAAACAACCTCCAACGAGCAATGATGTTTAACGATTGATTTCATAGGTTTTGACCAAGGATTGAAATGTGAAATCAACACCACAACTGTTTGACTCGACCTGAAAAAAAAAATACTAATTGGGCCATTTGAAGCAATATTTTAAATGATTGTTTCTCATGGTCCACTCACTTCCCTTTACATGTAATGCCCACTCTTGATTCTTGGTGCATTTTATTGCTACTATAGTTGTATAAATATGTGACCCCTTCTTGTTGAAGTCGTGTGTGTGCAAAGAGAGAAACCAAGGTAACCGTTCATTTTCTTATTGCTTCTATGTGAACTGAGTTAACATTGCTTTGTTTTGCTTTTCTCTTTATGAGTTATAGCCACCATATTCTTCCCTTTTTAGTTTTTTTATAATTGGCAACTAAATAGTGAGTACTCTTTGTGCGTTGAGCACTCTGATTAAGGTGGTGTTTGATGTTGGTTTGAGAAACTAAGCCTATTATAGGTGGTGTTTGATGTTGGTTTGAGAAACTGAGCCTATTATCATACAAAATCAAATTATCTAGGCAAGCATTTTCATCACAAAATGGTATCAGAGCATAAGGTAGTACAAAACAGTAGCAAAACTGGTAAAAATACTATTGAAATCAAATGATTCATGCCTACATTTGGTAAAGGAAGAAAGGGTATATTCCAGCTCCTCCGATGTCAAGGCAAAGATGTCGGTGTAGTGCATCTGACCTTCGATACAACGGTACATGAGGCCTTTGCATAATAGTTGAAGCAATGCACGGTAGCGCGTGGATCAATTTTTGGCAAAAATTTTTGCAGATTGTTCATGGAAGTTCAGTGGACCTGTTGGTTGTATTCATTTTCTGTTTTGGGCAATATGTTGATTCTGGACTTTTTTTCCCTTGGTCGTTCGATTTTTGAGTATTGTTGATTGCGTTGTTGCAATTTCTGAAAGTTTTAAGGTGACTAGTCATGGCCTTAAAGCTATACAAATTCACATCTCTTCTTATTTACGGACCGACGTATTGGTTATGTCGACAAATTAACTTATCACTTTTACATTATTGTACTAGCAGGCCATTATGTGGTTGACCATTAGGTTATTGTCTGTTGCTGGACTTTAGGAATTACTTGTCATCTATGTGTTTGAAGTGTTCAAAGCTATTAACCTTGATTGCTGAAAGTTGTTTATTGGTTCTGTGATATAATTGTCGAGTGGGTTACTGTATGAGACTTGCATTGAGTGGGAATCGTTTTTGTTGGCATACTTCTTTATTGCACATTAGAGCTACTTTGTGCAGTCTAATTGTGTATTTATGCATTTTAGATTATTCGTGTCTTGTTCTAAAAATGGCAATCCACAATTTTGATTTGGAAGTCTTTAATGGAAAAAGGCAATTTCTCTATTTGAGAAAAAAAATTAGAGATATTTAAGTCTAATAAAAGGTTTCAAAAGCTATAGATGATAATTTTTCTGCTGATTTGACAAAAGACCAAAAAGAAGAATCTGATGAGCTTCTTTACATTTCAATTATTTTACACTAGTCAAATACTGTTTTGAAAAAGGTTTGTAAACTTAAAATCATAAAATAATTTTGAAAAAAGTTGTAGGAGTTATATATGCTTAAATCTACTCCTAATAACTTTACTCAATTTTAAGAAGGATCTTAATGACAATTTAAATGTGTTTAATAAGCTTGTACAAGACATTGTTAGTATTGATGAAATAGTCTTTGGAATATGTAATGTCATAATATTGCTTAATTTCAAGCCTGACAATTATAACGAAGGAAAAAAATTCAATTAAATATGGTAGGGATATCTTAACACATGAGATTGTCATTAATTCTCTTATGAGTAAGGCGATGGAAATAAAAGCTAAAATATATGATAAGAAAAGTGGTAAAATTAGGTTAGACAAACCAGTTATGAATGATATCAAAGCGATGGAAAGTCAGATAGGGATAGAAGTAAAAAAGAAAGGCAAAGGTTGGTCTAAATCTAAATCTAGGACCAAAGTCGAAAATGTTGTGGCTGTGATAATACGGGGCATTTTATAAAAGACTGTCAAGAAGGGTGAGCAAAAGAATAAAAATAGAGATGAAGTAAATGTATTGTCTTTTACTTCTAATTTTGCTGATGGTGAAGTATATATATTAATGAGTCCTATTGATAATATTGTTGAATTGAATCTAACTGCTAAATCCCATTTGCCTAAGTGGAACTTGATTCTAATGCATTTTTTTCATTTTACGTATCATAAAAACTGGTTTGAAAACTTGCATAAATCTGATGATGGACATATTGTGCTGTGTGATAATTTTGTTTGTACTATTGTTGGAGTTGGTGATGTTACTTTTGACACAAGTTTTGTGTACACTTTGAAGAAAGTTAGATATATTTTTGCAATGTCTAGGAATATAATTTCAGTAGGAAGATTTGAGAAAGCCTATTTAATTGGTAAAATTGGACATGAAATATAAAAAAATGATAAAAGGTACACTGGTTTCCATTAAAGAAACAAGGAAGAATGATATATATATATGTCACTATAGGAGAAGTGATAACGTTTAGACTCTTGTATGTTTTCTGTCAAAATTGATCACACACTCTCATCGACCATCACTTGCCAAATATTTAAGTGTTAGATTTGTTGTCAAACAACCTCCAACGAGCAATGATGTTTAACGATTGATTTCATAGGTTTTGACCAAGGATTGAAATGTGAAATCAACACCACAACTGTTTGACTCGACCTGAAAAAAAAAATACTAATTGGGCCATTTGAAGCAATATTTTAAATGATTGTTTCTCATGGTCCACTCACTTCCCTTTACATGTAATGCCCACTCTTGATTCTTGGTGCATTTTATTGCTACTATAGTTGTATAAATATGTGACCCCTTCTTGTTGAAGTCGTGTGTGTGCAAAGAGAGAAACCAAGGTAACCGTTCATTTTCTTATTGCTTCTATGTGAACTGAGTTAACATTGCTTTGTTTTGCTTTTCTCTTTATGAGTTATAGCCACCATATTCTTCCCTTTTTAGTTTTTTTATAATTGGCAACTAAATAGTGAGTACTCTTTGTGCGTTGAGCACTCTGATTAAGGTGGTGTTTGATGTTGGTTTGAGAAACTAAGCCTATTATTGTACAAAATCAAATTATCTTGGCAAGCATTTTTATCACAAAATGGTATCAGAGCATAAGGTAGTACAGAACAGTAGCAAAACTGGTAAAAATACTATTGAAATCAAATGATTCATGCCTACATTTGGTAAAGGAAGAAAGGGTATATTCCAGCTCCTCCGATGTCAAGGCAAAGATGTCGGTGTAGTGCATCTGACCTTTGATACGACGGTACATGAGGCCTTTGCATAATAGTTGAAGCGATGCATGGTAGCGCGTGGATCAATTTTTGGCAATTTTTTTTGTAGATTGTTCATGGAAGTTCAGTGGACCTGCTGGTTGTATTCATTTTCTGTTTTGGTCAATATGTTGATTCTGGACTTTTTTCCCTTGGTCGTTCGATTTTTGAGTGTGAGTGTGTGTGTGTGTGTGTGTGTGTATTGTTGATTGCGTTGTTGCAATTTCTGAAAGTTTTAAGGTGAATAGTCATGGCCTTAAAGCTATACAAATTCACATCTCTCCTTATTTACGGACCGACGAATTGGTTATGTCGACAAATTAACTTATCACTTTTACATTATTGTACTAGCAGGCCATTATGTGGTTGACCATTAGGTTATTGTCTGTTGCTGGACTTTAGGAATTACTTGTCATGTATGTGTTTGAAGTGTTCAAAGCTATTAACCTTGATTGCTGAAAGTTGTTTATTGGTTCTGTGATATAATTGTCGAGTGGGTTACTGTCTGAGACTTGCATTGAGGGGGAATCGTTTGTTGGCATACTTCTTTATTGCACATTAGAGCTACTTTGTGCAGTCTAATTGTGTATTTATGCATTTTAGATGATTCGTGTCTTGTTCTAAAAATGGCAATCCACAATTTTGATTTGGAAGTCTTTAATGGAAAAAGGCAATTTCTCTATTTGAGAAAAAAAATTAGAGATATTTAAGTCTAACAAAAGGTTTCAAAAGCTATAGATGATAATTTTTCTGTTGATTTGACAAAAGAGCAAAAAGAAGAATCTGATGAGCTTCCTTATATTTCAATTATTTTATACTAGTCGGACACCGTTTTGAAAAAGGTTTGTAAACTTAAAATCATAAAATAATTTTGAAAAAAGTTGGAGGAGTTATATATGCTTAAATCTACTCCTAACAACTTTACTCAATTTTAAGAAGGATCTTAATGACAATTTAAATGTATTTAATAAGCTTGTACAAGACATTGTTAGCATTGATGAAATAGTCTTTGGAATATGTAATGTCATAATATTGCTTAATTTCAAGCTTGACAATTATAACGAAGGAAAAAAATTCAATTAAATATGGTAGGGATATCTTAACACATGAGATTGTCATTAATTCTCTTAGGAGTAAGGCGACGGAAATAAAAGCTAAAAAATATGATAAGAAAAGTGGTAAAATTAGGTTAGACAAACCAGTTATGAATGATATCAAAGCGATGGTAAGTCAGATAGGGATAGAAGTAAAAAAAGAAAGGCAAAGGTTGGTCTAAATCTAAATCTAGGACCAAAGTCAAAAATGTTGTGGCTGTAATAATACGGGGCATTTTATAAAAGACTATCAAGAAGGGTGAGCAAAAGAATAAAAAGAGAGATGAAGTAAATGTATTGTCTTTTACTTCTAATTTTGCTGATGGTGAAGTATATATATTAATGAGTCCTATTGATAATATTGTTGAATTGAATCTAACTGCTAAATCCCATTTGCCTAAGTGGAACTTGATTCTAATGCATTTTTTTCATTTTACGTATCATAAAAACTGGTTTGAAAACTTGCATAAATCTGATGATGGACATATTGTGCTGTGTGATAATTTTGTTTGTACTATTGCTGGAGTTGGTGATGTTACTTTTGACACAAGTTTTGTGTACACTTTGAAGAAAGTTAGATATATTTTTGCAATGTCTAGGAATATAATTTCAGTAGGAAGATTTGAGAAAGCCTATTTAATTGGTAAAATTGGACATGAAATATAAAAAAATGATAAAAGGTACACTGGTTTCCATTAAAGAAACAAGGAAGAATGATATATATATATGTCACTATAGGAGAAGTGATAACGTTTAGACTCTTGTATGTTTTCTGTCAAAATTGATCACACACGTAAATGACATAATAGATTTGAGTATGTGAGTATCAAGGAGCTTAAGCTTCTTAATGGTAAATGTGCATTTAGTAATGATTATGTATCTCATTTGTCATTTTGTGATCATTGTATGCTTGGTAAGTATCATAGGTCTTCATTCTTAATAGGTGTTACAAAACTAAAATAATCCTTGAGTATGTGCATTCAGACTTGTGGGGTTCGACTAGCAATCCTACCTCGGGTTTCATTGATGATTACGCGATGAAATTATAGGTTTATCTTTTAAAAGACAAGTTGAGAATCAAAACTAGTAATATGATTAAGTTCTTGAGAATTGACAATAAACTAGAGTTTTGTAACACTGAATTTGATATATATGTAAAGAAAGTTGAATAATAAGGCATAAAACGAGATAATAACCCAAATGCATTGAACTTTGCAAAAAAATTTCATGGGTCACTAAACTCTAAAAATCGCCCTGTCATCACTAAATTTTGCAAAAAGTTTCCACGAGATCACTAAACTTTAAAAATCACCACATTCATCACTAAATTTTGTAAAGGGTTTCCCAGGGGTCACTAATTAAGTTTAGTGATGAATGGAGTGATTTTTAAAGTTCGGTAACTTCATGGAAACCTTTTACAAAGTCCAGTGATGATTTGAATGATTTTTAAAGTTCCATGATCCCTTGAAAAATTGTTGCAAAGTTCAGTGACCTTTTGAGTTATTATCTTGCATAAAACAATTCACTATACTCTCCAACAAAGTGGGGTAAAAGAATTGATGAATAGAACTTTACTTGATAAAATTAGGTACATGATATTAAGTTCGGGTGTCCCAAAACCATTTCGAAGTGAAGCTACTATGATTGCTTGTTATTTGATTAATTTGACTCTATCTATTGATTAAAATGGTGATAGTCCTAATCAAAGGGGGTTTGGTAAGCTTTCCAGTTATTTTGTGCTTAGAACTTTTGGCTATGCTATTTTTCTCATCAAAGTGAGGGATAGTTTGAACTTAGAGCTTGAAAATATTTTTTCTAGGTTACTTCGAGGGTGTTAAGGGGTATAGGTTGTGGATAGAAGGCAAAAAGGGATTAAGATGAATGTGAGTAGATATCGCAATTAATGAGGCTGAAAGGTCTATTTAAAATCTAATTTTGAACTTTTGAAGAGCAAGAAGAAGAGAGAGATCAATTGAAGGTGAAGTTAGAAAAAGTGATTACACATGTCCTTTATCACCTTTAAATGAGATGGAGACCTAAATTCAACAACATGACGTAGAGAATGGCGAGAAAGTAATGATAGAAAAGCATCGCAAGGAAGGAAATTCTTGAGCGGATTATCATTTAGATCCACAATTTTGATTTGGAAGTCTTTAATGGAAAAAGGCAATTTCTCTATTTGAGAAAAAAAATTAGAGATATTTAAGTCTAACAAAAGGTTTCAAAAGCTATAGATGATAATTTTTCTGTTGATTTGACAAAAGAGCAAAAAGAAGAATCTGATGAGCTTCCTTATATTTCAATTATTTTATACTAGTCGGACACCGTTTTGAAAAAGGTTTGTAAACTTAAAATCATAAAATAATTTTGAAAAAAGTTGGAGGAGTTATATATGCTTAAATCTACTCCTAACAACTTTACTCAATTTTAAGAAGGATCTTAATGACAATTTAAATGTATTTAATAAGCTTGTACAAGACATTGTTAGCATTGATGAAATAGTCTTTGGAATATGTAATGTCATAATATTGCTTAATTTCAAGCTTGACAATTATAACGAAGGAAAAAAATTCAATTAAATATGGTAGGGATATCTTAACACATGAGATTGTCATTAATTCTCTTAGGAGTAAGGCGACGGAAATAAAAGCTAAAAAATATGATAAGAAAAGTGGTAAAATTAGGTTAGACAAACCAGTTATGAATGATATCAAAGCGATGGTAAGTCAGATAGGGATAGAAGTAAAAAAAGAAAGGCAAAGGTTGGTCTAAATCTAAATCTAGGACCAAAGTCAAAAATGTTGTGGCTGTAATAATACGGGGCATTTTATAAAAGACTATCAAGAAGGGTGAGCAAAAGAATAAAAAGAGAGATGAAGTAAATGTATTGTCTTTTACTTCTAATTTTGCTGATGGTGAAGTATATATATTAATGAGTCCTGTTGATAATATTGTTGAATTGAATCTAACTGCTAAATCCCATTTGCCTAAGTGGAACTTGATTCTAATGCATTTTTTTCATGTTACGTATCATAAAAATTGGTTTGAAGACTTGCATAAATCTAATGATGGACATATTGTGCTGTGTGATAATTTTGTTTGTACTATTGCTGGAGTTGGTGATGTTACTTTTGACACAAGTTTTGTGTACACTTTGAAGAAAGTTAGATATATTTTTGCAATGTCTAGGAATATAATTTCAATAGGAAGATTTGAGAAAGCCTATTTAATTGGTAAAATTGGACATGAAATATAAAAAAAATGATAAAAGATACACTGGTTTCCATTAAAGAAACAAGGAAGAATGATATATATATGTCACTATAGGAGAAGTGATAACATTTAGACTCTTGTACGTTTTCTGTCAAAATTGATCACACAAGTAAATGACATAATAGATTTGAGTATGTGAGTATCAAGGAGCTTAAGCTTCTTAATGGTAAATGTGCATTTAGTAATGATTATGTATCTCATTTGTCATTTTGTGATCATTGTATGCTTGGTAAGTATCATAGGTCTTCATTCTTAATAGGTGTTACAAAACTAAAATAATCCTTGAGTATGTGCATTCGGACTTGTGGGGTTCGACTAGCAATCCTACCTCAGGTTCCATTGATGATTACGCGATGAAATTATAGGTTTATCTTTTAAAAGACAAGTTGAGAATCAAAACTAGTAAAATGATTAAGTTCTTGAGAATTGACAATAAGCTAGAGTTTTGTAACACTGAATTTGATATATATGTGACGAAAGTTGAATAATAAGGCATAAAACAAGATAATAACCCAAATGGCATTGAACTTTGCAAAAAAATTCCATGGGTCACTAAACTTTAAAAATTGCCCTGTCATCACTAAATTTTGCAAAAAGTTTCCACGAAATCACTAAACTTTAAAAATCACCACATTCATCACTAAACTTTGTAAAGGGTTTCCCAGGGGTCACTAATTAAGTTTAGTGATGAATGGAGTGATTTTTAAAGTTCGGTAACTTCATGGAAACCTTTTACAAAGTCCAGTGATAATTTGGATGACTTTTAAAGTTCCATGATCCCTTGAAAAATTGTTGCAAAGTTCAGTGACCTTTTGAGTTATTATCTTGCATAAAACAATTCACTATACTCTCCAACAAAGTGCGGTAAAAGAATTGATGAAATAGAACTTTGCTTGATAAAGTTAGGTACATGATATTAAGTTCGGGTGTCCCAAAACCATTTCGAGCTGAAGCTACTATGATTGCTTGTTATTTGATTAATTTGACTCTATCTATTGATTAAATTGGTGATAGTCCTAATCAAAGGGGGTTTGGTAAGCTTTCCCGTTATTTTGTGCTTAGAACTTTTGGCTATGCTATTTTTGTCATCAAAGTGAGGGATAGTTTGAACTTAGAGCTTGAAAATATTTTTTCTAGGTTACTTCGAGGGTGTTAAGGGGTATAGGTTGTGGATAGAAGGCAAAAAGGGATTAAGATGAATGTGAGTAGATATCGCAATTAATGAGGCTGAAAGGTCTATTTAAAATCTAATTTTGAACTTTTGAAGAGCAAGAAGAAGAGAGAGATCAATTGAAGGTGAAGTTAGAAAAAGTGATTACACATGTCCTTTATCACCTTTAAATGAGATGGAGACCTAAATTCAACAACATGACGTATAGAATGGCGAGAAAGTAATGATAGAAAAGCATTGCAAGGAAGGAAATTCTTGAGCGGATTATCATTTATCTAGATAAAGAGAGAGGACAAATGAAGAAGCCTAGAAAATTTGGATATGAATCTAAGTTCGCATTTGCATATGCTATTTGTAAGGAGCTAGTTGATATAAAGCCAAATACTTTTGAGGAGGAGATAGAAAATGAACATAGAACTAAAACCAAATCAGTTGTTGATTGTAGGTGAATTTTTAAGTTTAGAGAAGGTACTAGCACATTTGAACTCTTATAGTTTAAAATTAGGTTAGTTGCAAAAGGACACATTATAATGAGATATTTTCACCAATTTTTGGTACACTACTATTAGGGTTAAGCTTGTATTGGTTGCACATTTTAACTAAAAACTTGATGTGAAAACTACTTTTTGAATAGTGAACTTGATGAATAAATATTCATGAATCAACCTGATGGTTTTTAAGACAAACAAAAATTATATCATGAGTGGAACTTGATTCTAATGCATTTTTTTCATGTTACGTATCATAAAAATTGGTTTGAAGACTTGCATAAATCTAATGATGGACATATTGTGCTGTGTGATAATTTTGTTTGTACTATTGCTGGAGTTGGTGATGTTACTTTTGACACAAGTTTTGTGTACACTTTGAAGAAAGTTAGATATATTTTTGCAATGTCTAGGAATATAATTTCAATAGGAAGATTTGAGAAAGCCTATTTAATTGGTAAAATTGGACATGAAATATAAAAAAAATGATAAAAGATACACTGGTTTCCATTAAAGAAACAAGGAAGAATGATATATATATGTCACTATAGGAGAAGTGATAACATTTAGACTCTTGTACGTTTTCTGTCAAAATTGATCACACAAGTAAATGACATAATAGATTTGAGTATGTGAGTATCAAGGAGCTTAAGCTTCTTAATGGTAAATGTGCATTTAGTAATGATTATGTATCTCATTTGTCATTTTGTGATCATTGTATGCTTGGTAAGTATCATAGGTCTTCATTCTTAATAGGTGTTACAAAACTAAAATAATCCTTGAGTATGTGCATTCGGACTTGTGGGGTTCGACTAGCAATCCTACCTCAGGTTCCATTGATGATTACGCGATGAAATTATAGGTTTATCTTTTAAAAGACAAGTTGAGAATCAAAACTAGTAAAATGATTAAGTTCTTGAGAATTGACAATAAGCTAGAGTTTTGTAACACTGAATTTGATATATATGTGACGAAAGTTGAATAATAAGGCATAAAACAAGATAATAACCCAAATGGCATTGAACTTTGCAAAAAAATTCCATGGGTCACTAAACTTTAAAAATTGCCCTGTCATCACTAAATTTTGCAAAAAGTTTCCACGAAATCACTAAACTTTAAAAATCACCACATTCATCACTAAACTTTGTAAAGGGTTTCCCAGGGGTCACTAATTAAGTTTAGTGATGAATGGAGTGATTTTTAAAGTTCGGTAACTTCATGGAAACCTTTTACAAAGTCCAGTGATAATTTGGATGACTTTTAAAGTTCCATGATCCCTTGAAAAATTCTTGCAAAGTTCAGTGACCTTTTGAGTTATTATCTTGCATAAAACAATTCACTATACTCTCCAACAAAGTGCGGTAAAAGAATTGATGAAATAGAACTTTGCTTGATAAAGTTAGGTACATGATATTAAGTTCGGGTGTCCCAAAACCATTTCGAGCTGAAGCTACTATGATTGCTTGTTATTTGATTAATTTGACTCTATCTATTGATTAAATTGGTGATAGTCCTAATCAAAGGGGGTTTGGTAAGCTTTCCCGTTATTTTGTGCTTAGAACTTTTGGCTATGCTATTTTTGTCATCAAAGTGAGGGATAGTTTGAACTTAGAGCTTGAAAATATTTTTTCCAGGTTACTTCTAGGGTGTTAAGGGGTATAGGTTGTGGATAGAAGGCAAAAAGGGGTTGAATGTGAGTAGATATCGCAATTACTGAGGCTGAAAGGTCTATTTAAAATCTGATTTTGAACTTTTGAAGAGCAAGAAGAAGAGAGAGATCAATTGAAGGTGAAGTTAGAAAAAGTGATTACACATGTCCTTTATCACCTTTAAATGAGATGGAGACCTAAATTCAACAACATGACGTATAGAATGGCGAGAAAGTAATGATAGAAAAGCATTGCAAGGAAGGAAATTCTTGAGCGGATTATCATTTATCTAGATAAAGAGAGAGGACAAATGAAGAAGCCTAGAAAATTTGGATATGAATCTAAGTTCGCATTTGCATATGCTATTTGTAAGGAGCTAGTTGATATAAAGCCAAATACTTTTGAGGAGGAGATAGAAAATGAACATAGAACTAAAACCAAATCAGTTGTTGATTGTAGGTGAATTTTTAAGTTTAGAGAAGGTACTAGCACATTTGAACTCTTATAGTTTAAAATTAGGTTAGTTGCAAAAGGACACATTATAATGAGATATTTTCACCAATTTTTGGTACACTACTATTAGGGTTAAGCTTGTATTAGTTGCACATTTTAACTAAAAACTTGATGTGAAAACTACTTTTTGTATAGTGAACTTGATGAATAAATATTCATGAATCAACCTGATGGTTTTTAAGACAAACAAAAATTATATCATATGTGTTTTCTTAAAAGTCTTTGTATAGCTTAAAGCAATTATCTGGTACAGTGGTATAAAAGATTTGATTCTTTTGTATTATCTATAGGATTTCAAAAAGGTAAATTTGATCACTTCTTGTATTTTCAACATGATGATGCTAATAATGAATATGTGTTTCTATTGCTTTTATGTTGATGATATGCTCTTGGTTGGTTCATCTTCTAAATGTATAAGTACGATAAATGAATTTGAATGACGAATATAACATGAAAGATCTAAGTAAAGCAAAGAGAATCCTAGGTATGGAAATTAAAAGCGATAGATCAAATTCTATGTTGTTTTTGCATCAAACTCCTTATATTTTGAAAGTGTTAAAAAGATTTAGCATGCATGATTGCAAACCAGTTACTTTACCTTTGGCTAACCACTTTGTGTTATCTAAAGGTCAAGTTTCCTAAAATGATAAAGAAGTAGAATACATGAGTAGGATTTCATATTCTATTGTGGTTGGATCTATTATATATATGATGGTTTACATTAGATCGAAATTAGATTTTACGGTGATTACCCTTAATTAGTATATGTCTAATCCAGGCCTCAGACATTGGGAGGCTTTGAAATAGTTACTTGGGCATTTGAAGGGGACTAGTGATGTATGTACAAAGTTTGGTATCAATAAGGAATGAGTGAAATTGAGAGGTTTTGTAGATACAGACTATGCTGGGTATAGAGATAATATGAAGTCTACTTCCGCCTACATATTTACTTTGCCTAACTCTTGCATTAGTTGAAAATTTCAATTATAACACATAGTTGTACTATCCACAACTAAATCGGAATATATTACTATCACCGAAGCAATTAAAGAGGTTTTGTGGTTAAGGATTTGCTTCATAAAATGATTATGTGGTAGTATTTTCAGATAATTAATTTTCATTACATCAATTAAAAAAAAAAATCTATTTTTAACGAAAGCATCAAACACAATGATGTTATATTACATTTCATTAGAAATATTGTATAATAGGATGTGATAAAGCTTGAAAAAGTGCTTTCACAATATAATCTCTTAGATTTGGGCATTAAGGTATTGTCCTTGGTGAAGTTTAAAAGTTGCTTGAATCTTCTAAAGATATGTAGACGTTAAAAAAATCCAATTTTATTGGTTCTTCCTAGTGAATTGTGGCTAATGAGTAATATTATTTCTTTTGTCGGTCCTTTAACACAAAGGTGTGAGCTCATTGTGTATTTGTCGCCAAGCAACCTTCAACGGACAATGATGTTTAATGATAATTTTATAGGTTTTGGCCGAGGATTGAAATGTGAAATCAACACTAAATTATTTGGCTGGACCTAAAAAAACTAATTGGGCCATTTCAAGCAACATTTAAAATGATTGTTGCTCATGGCCTGCTCCCTAGTTGAATGGTCCCTTTTATCTTGGTTTTTGGCTCATTTTATTGTTACCCTAGTTATGTAAATATGTGGCCCCTTCTTGTTGAAGTTGTGTACGTGCAAAGAGAGAAAACAAGGTAGCTGTTCGTTTTCTTCTTGCTTCTTAGTTAAGCGAGTTAACATTGCTTTCTTTCCTCTCTTCTCTTGGCGAGTTACAGTTACCATTTTCCTTCATTTGTGGCAGTGCTGGCCGTAGCCCAAGGCAAGTGACCTCACTTGCCTTGGGCCTCATATTCTGGAAGGCCTCGAAAAAAAGTCCAAAACTACCCTCTCTTTAAAAAAAAAAAAAAAAAAAAAAAAAAAAAAAAAAAAAAAAAAAAAAAAAAAAAAAAAAAAAAAAAAAAAGGAAGAAAAAATTAGCAGATAAATTAGGAAAACAAACCACCTTTCTCCATCCATTCTCTTTTAATCGTCTTCTCCAGATCCACAGAGCATAAGGCAGAATTAATCCCTAAAAACTACCAGTGACCAATCTACCACTACAAAAGTTCCAGCAAAATTAGCAAGTTGGGCCTTTTTTCGCTAGTATTATTTGAGTTTGTAGGTTTGTTGACCTTGGTTTGAGTATTGATTTCTGGTTCCATAACTGGTTGCAATCTCATTGAATTAAAACTAACTAGTACTAACTATATGTGCGGTTGAAAATTTTAGAATGCTGATTATCATTTTTCAATAATGAATTGGCAGAATTGCTCTTGAAAATGGTGTGATATTTTGCTTTAATTTTCTATTGCAAATACAAGTGATGTAATGGTTATAAAAGTAAAAGTACATCTTATTAGTTACTTAGTTCATTTTCTTATGTCTTTTCTTTTTTCTTTTTTTTTGAATATATATACCAAAAACATAGATTTTTTGAGAGTTAAAGTCTATATTAAATACTTTTAAATTTTTAAGGGATAATTGCAACAGAAGCCCCAAATCTTTAAATTCAAACATTTGATTTGTTACAGTCATCATCCCTAACATTTCCAAAAGTTGCATGTGAGGTCTTTTTGGATGGTTTTCATTCACAATTTCGTCAGTCGATTAGAAAAATAATTTTGATCACATTTTAATAATTTTTAAAGGGACAAAATGATAATTTTCCATTAAAATCAAAAATCAAAAAATAAAATTAGTTTTCTTCTTTTCTAACCCACCCCAAATTGACCTCCCACCACTCTGTCCCATCCGTGTCCTTTTTCATCCATGGAAAAGAAAAACACAACTGAAACCCAATCGTTTCATCAAAAAAATTGCAGTTGAATTGTGTTAAATTTCCTGTCATTTTTTTCTCTTGATTTGTCTCATATTTCCTATCTTACATCTACAAATCGAGTTTTATCTTTGATTTTGAATCTCGAAATTACACCTCGCTATTGCTTTTATGTTGATGATATGCTCTTGGTTGGTTCATCTTCTAAATGTATAAGTACGATAAATGAATTTGAATGACGAATCTAACATGAAAGATCTAAGTAAAGCAAAGAGAATCCCAGGTATGGAAATTAAAAGAGATAGATCAAATTCTATGTTGTTTTTGCATCAAACTCCTTATATTTTGAAAGTGTTAAAAAGATTTAGCTTGCATGATTGCAAACCAGTTACTTTACCTTTGGCTAACCACTTTGTGTTATCTAAAGGTCAGGTTTCCTATAATGATAAAGAAGTAGAATACATGAGTAGGATTTCATATTCTATTGTGGTTGGATCTATTATATATATGATGGTTTACATTAGATCGAAATTAGCTTTTACGGTGATTACCCTTAATTAGTATATGTCTAATCCAGGCCTCAGACATTGGGAGGCTTTGAAATGGTTACTTGGGCATTTGAAGGGGACTAGTGATGTATGTACAAAGTTTGGTATCAATAAGGAATGAGTGATATTGAGAGGTTTTGTAGATACAGACTATGCTGGGTATAGAGATAATACGAAGTCTACTTCCGCCTACATATTTACTTTGCCTAACTCTTGCATTAGTTGAAAATTTCAATTATAACACATAGTTGTACTATCCACAACTAAATCGGAATATATTACTATCACCGAAGCAATTAAAGAGGTTTTGTGGTTTAAGGATTTGCTTCATAAAATGATTATGTGGTAGTATTTTCAGATAATTAATTTTCAT
Organism: Olea europaea var. sylvestris; assembly: GCF_002742605.1. NCBI lineage: Eukaryota > Viridiplantae > Streptophyta > Magnoliopsida > Lamiales > Oleaceae > Olea > Olea europaea. Next base: position 17,615,452 of record NC_036247.1, on the reverse strand, counting down.
TACATCAATTAAAAAAAAATCTATTTTTCACGAAAGCATTAAACATAATGATGTTATATTACATTTCATTAGAAATATTGTATAATAGGATGTGATAAAGCTTGAAAAATTGCTTTCACAATATATTCTCTTAGATATGGGCATTAAGGTATTGTCCTTGGTGAAGTTTAAAAGTTGCTTGAATCTTCTAAATATATGTAGACGTAAAAAAAATCCAATTTTATTGGTTCTTCCTTGTGAATTGTGGCTAATGAGTAATATTATTTCTTTTGTTGGTCCTTTGACACAAAGGTGTGAGCTCATTGTGTATTTGTCGCCAAGCAACCTTCAACGGACAATGATGTTTAATGATAATTTTATAGGTTTTGGTCGAGGATTGAAATGTGAAATCAACACTAAATTATTTGGCTGGACCTAAAAAATCTAATTGGGCCATTTCAAGCAACATTTAAAATGATTGTTGCTCATGGCCTGCTCCCTAGTTGAATGGTCCCTATTATCTTGGTTTTTGGCTCATTTTATTGTTACCCTAGTTATGTAAATATGTGGCCCCTTCTTGTTGAAGTTGTGTACGTGCAAAGAGAGAAAACAAGGTAGTTGTTAGTTTTCTTCTTGCTTCTCAGTTAAGCGAGTTACACTTGCCTTGGGCCTCATATTCTTGAAGGCCTTGAAAAAAGTCCAAAACTACCCTCTCTTTTAAAAAAAAAAAAAAAAGAAGAATAAGAAGAAATTAGCAAATAAATTAGGAAAACGAACCACCCTTCTCCATCCATTCTCTTTTAATCGTCTTCTCCAGACTCCACAGAGCATAAGGCAGAATTAATCCCTAAAAACTACCGGTGACCAGTCTACCACTACAAAAGTTCCAGCAAAATTAGCAAGTTAGGCCTTTTTTCACTAGTATTATTTGAGTTTGTAGGTTTGTTGACCTTGGTCATATGTGTAATTATGTTCCATCTTTTTTGAAATATTTTTAGTTTTTTAACTGCGAGACTTGAGAGACATTTCTTTTTCCATTATGTCTACTTTTCTTCCTGGAGGCAATGCATTCTCTATGTGTACCTATTATTTTCATATTTAGTTATTTACAAATCATTATTTTCTTCTCTTGTAATGGTTTCTTTTATAATCTGTACAAAATAACTTACTTTGGTAGTGATTCTGAACAGCTGCATTATCTACTTCAATCACCATCGCGACCACCACTATCACCAATTTTTGAATCCTTTCATTTTGGAGACTCATCAATCAAGTTTTATCACTTTTTTCTTGTTATTATGTCTATAAGAAAATTTGAATCTGGATGTGCCAAAAGAAAATGAAGGAAAATGTTAAAAAGTTGATTAAATCTCAAGATAGAGCACTCGATAAGTTTTTTAGTAATAGTAAACGAACACATGATGAAGACGTAGTTAGTAAACGAACACATGATGAAGACGTAGTTAGTAAAGAAGTATTTAATGAGAATGATAACAAATTTAATACAATTGAGGAAGGATATTGTGTGATGAATGAAGATGTATCTATTGACAGAGATAATGAACCATTTTCTCTTTACCTTGTTGATCCTGCAAATTAGGGAAACATGAATACAAATTTAAGAGATTTAATTGTAATGAAAGGTCCTATAAGAGAAAATGATAGAGTTTTTCTGAAAGATAGAGCAAATCGACACTTCTCATCTACACATTATGTTCGACGATTACCTAATAGAGAAAAACATGATAAAAAATGGTTGATATATTCAAAAAGTTTGGATAAAGTGTTTTGCTTTTGTTGTAAGCTATTCAAGAATGATGGGATCAGAACTCAATTGGCACATGATGAAGTAAATGATTGGAAAAATATTAGTGAAAAACGTAAATGCATGAAGTAAGTTGTGACCACATCAATAATATGAGTATATGTATAGAAATAGAATTAAGATTTGAAAAGAGTAAAATAATTGATAAAAGTGTACAAGAACAAACAATAGAGATAGATAACATTGGAGACAAGTATTACTGAGAATAATCTCTGTGGTGAAAACTCTTGCTGAAAATAATTTAGCATTTCATGGGGATAATGAGATGATATATCAAGAAAATAATGGTATGTTCTTAAGTATGATTCAAATGATTGTTGAGTTCAATCCTGTAATGCAAGAGCATGTTCATCGAATAAAAAATAAAAAGACTCAATATCATTATCTAGGACACAAAATTCATGAGTTTATACTTATGCTAGTGAGCGAGATAAAAAAAAATAATCATTGAGAAACTCAAAAAAATCCAAATACTTTTCCATTATACTTGATTGCACTCCAGATGTAAGACACAAAGAACAAATGTCTATAATATTGAGGTGTGTAGATATTTCGACAAGTCCAGTGAAGGTTGAAAATTTCTTTTTAGGGTTTTTATTGTGGATGATACATCAGGCAAGGAACTTTTTGATGAATTAGTGCATGCTATGAATAATCTAGAACTTGATATTGGTAATGTAAGGGGTTAAGGCTATGATAATGATGCTAACATGAAAGGACAACATAAAAAATTTCAAAGTAGACTATTACAGCTAAATCCTAGAGCATTCTACATTCCTTAGATGTCATATTCTTAATCTTGCATTTTGTGATATGGTCACTTGTTGTTCAAAAGCTAAATCTTTCTTTGGGGTGGTACAATGTATATACACTTTATTTTCTTCATCTACTAAACAATGGAAAATTTTCAAAGAGAATGTAATTGGTTTTACCCTTAAGCCCTTTGTCACAAACTTGTTGAGAAAGCCATATTGAAAGCGTTAGAGCAATAAGATTTCAAGCTCCACGAATAAAAAAAGTGTTACTTCAATTAGCAAATGTTGATGATCCTAAGATAAAAAGTGAGGTGCAGTGTTTTACGACATATGAAATTGACAATTTTAAATTCTTATTTGGGACGGTATGAAGTGTTGAATAATGTTTACAAAGTAAGCGAACATTTGCAAGCAGAAGACATGCATATTGATGCTGCTATAGACCATTTAAAAGGCCTCATTTCATTTTTCAGAAGTTATAGAGAATTTGGTTTTAAATCGATCATGGTTAATGCTAAAGAGATTGCAAGTGAATTAGAAATTGAATCTATATTTCGTGAAAAACGTGTTATACATAGAAAAAATAGTTTGATGAGACTTCTTTTGAAGAGATAACACAAATAGTTGAAAAATCTTTTAAAATCAATAATTTCACATATATAGTGGATCAAGCTCTATTATCACTTCAGAATAGATTTGAGCAATTTCAAAAATATGATGATATTTTTAGATTCTTGTTTAATTTGAAAAGACTTAAATATATTGATGATGATGTTTTGAAGTGTTCTTGCATTAAACTTGAAAATTAATTGAAGCATAATACAATTTTTGATATTGATGGAATAAAATTATCTGAGTTGAAAGTTTTAAGGAAAGCTATATCTGCATACATTTTTGGAGCAATCGATTTATTGGATTACATTAAGAGAATAAACTGTTGTTTTGCAAATGCTTGAATTGCTTATAAAGTAATACTGACTATTCATGTCACAGTTGTCTCTACTGAAAGAAGTCTTTCAAAGTTAAAGTTGATTAAATCTTATCTTCGATCATCCATGTCACAAGAGTGATTGAATGGATTAGCTATGATTTTTATTGGAAAAAAAAATATGTTGAAAAAACTTGATGATAGTCGTTTGATTACTAATTTTACATCTCAAAATGTGAGAAAGTTAAATCTTATGCTAGCCTAATCTTTCGAGTTGTGAAAGAAGTTTTATTTTGCTCTTTTATCTTTTGAATTGTATAAAGTTTTCTTTCTAATATAAAAGTGTTAATTATTTAAATATTTACACATTGTTAGACTTGAAAAATAAATTTTGTTTTGAGGGACCCCATAATAATTAATCGTCTGGGACCTCTAAATTCTTGGGGCCAGCCTTGATTTGTGGGTTCTGATACATGACAACAAAATGGTGAATAATCTTTGTGGGTTGAGCAATCGGATTGAGGTGGTGTTTGATATTGGTTCAAGAAACTGAGCCTGTTATTGTACAAAATTAAAAGATCTTCACAAGCATTTTCGTCACAATAAAAGATTTGTAGTTCTCAATTAAACAAATTATATTACAGTGGTTTTTCCATCCTCATGCAAGTATGATCATCCTTCCAGATGAGCTGGTTGTAATAGTTAACTGATCAAGTTTGATTAATTGGTCATTGTATATTTGTACTCACTAGTATTGAAAAGCAAAACAAGAATTACTTGAAAAATAAAAAATTTCTTTTATCATTAAACAAAAATCTTTACTAGTTGTTCACGTATATGTTATAATCAATAAAGGGATTTATAATACACCCAAATTCGAAAATCAATTTCTTATCTTGATTTGAATCAAGAACTTTCAGCTTTTTAGATTACAAACTTCCAACTTTTGATTTTAGGAACGTGAAGCTTCTAACATATTAGCCTTTTATAATGCTTTCCAAAGTGTAGACTATACCCATGAGCGTACATCTTTCAATTAAATTAAAAATTCAATTCTAAATTGGTTGGAACAAGATAGAATCAACAGAACAAGAAAATAATTTTTCAATAATCATATCTAATCCATCATAAACTGTCCAATTTAAATTAGTCATTGTTTTTATTAAATTATACGACTAGATTATTAAAATATATAAAATCATTGGAGGTAAAATATTTGCAATATTTTCCTTTAACCTACTGTACATATATTTCATCCGTTTGAAATCCAATAATTTGGTATGGACAAATATGATCATTTTGCTCCTCTAATTAATTTAATTAACTTAGATTCAATATTCTTCAGTGATCCTATAAATTAATCATAAACGTGGGAGACTAGTCGTCGCTAAACAGTAGGGATGTCAACAAATCGAGCTGAGCCGGCTCGCGAGCCGAAATTCAGAGTTTGGCTCGGTTAAAACGAACAAGCTTTTTTTCGGGCCCGAGCCGAGCAAAGCAAAAACTTAACCAAAAAATTTAGGCTCGACCTGAGCCGGGGCGGCTCGAATTTTTTTTTCTTTTTTTGGCAGCCTTGCTGCCTTAATCTTAAGGCAGCAGGTTGTTGCCTTAAACAAGGCAGCAACCTGTTGCCTTAACACAATTAAGGCAGCGTGTTGTTGCCTTATAATTTTTATTTATTTTTATTTTTTTTAAATATAGGGCTCACGAGCCACACGGGCCGGTTCAAGCTTTGCCCGGCATCCTAACATGGGGCTTAACTTGAGCTTTGGCTCAATTCTCACGAGCCTCGAGCAGAGCGGGCTCGAGCTTTTTTTTCCGAGCAGAGCCATGGGCGGCCCGAGCCGACGAACCTAATTGCCATCCCTACTAAACAGTGATCACAAATTCCACTCCATAATCAAATTACTTAAAATGCAAGACCCATCTATATATACATATATAAACGGACGGCCATGGCCACAACCACAGTTCGTAAAGCAAGAACAATTAAATTGTCCAAGGTGCCATTCTACAAAAACCAAATTCTGTTATTACAATAACTACAGCTCAGCCACGCCACTTCTGTAAGAGCTGTAGATAGGGATGTAAACAAGTCGGGCTGAGCCGGCTCACTAGCTTAAAGTTTTAGCTCGGGGTCGGCTCGGTTAAAATGGCCGAACTTTTTTGCGTCACAAACATTTTCGTCACAATAAAAGATTTGTAGTTCTCAATTAAACAAATTATATTACAGTGGTTTTTCCATCCTCATGCTTCCAGATTAGCTGGTTGTAATAGTTAACTGATCAAGTTTGATTAATTGGTCATTGTATATTTGTACTCACTAGTATTGAAAAGCAAAACAAGAATTACTTGAAAAATAAAAAAAAATTCTTTAATCATTAAACAAAAATCTTTACTAGTTGTTCACGTATATGTTATAATCAATAAAGGGATTTATAATACACCCAAATTCGAAAATCAATTTCTTATCTTGATTTGAATCAAGAACTTTCAGCTCTTTCGATTACAAACTTCCAACTTTTGATTTTAGGAACGTGAAGCTTCTAACCTATTAGCCTTTTATAATGCTTTCCAAAGTGTAGACTATACCCATCTTCGTACATCCTTTAATTAAATTAAAAATTCAATTCTAAATTGGTTGGAACAAGACAGAATCAAAAGAACAAGAAAATTATTTTTCAATAATCATGTCTAATCTATCATAAACCGTCCAATTTATATTAGTCATCGTGTTATTAAAATTATACGACTAGATTATTAAAATATATAAAATCACTGGAGGTAAAATATTTGCAATATTTTCCTTTAACCTACTATACATGTATTTCATCCTTGTTTGAAATCCAATAATTTGGTATGGACAAATATGATCATTTTGCTCCTCTAATTAATCTAATTAACTTAGATTCAATATTCTTCAGTGATCCTATAAATTAATCATAAACGTGGGAGACTAGTCGTCGTTAAATAATAGGAATGTCAACAAATCGAGTTGAGCCGGCTCGCGAGCCGAAATTCAGAACTTGGCTCGGTTAAAACGAACAAGCTTTTTTTTGGGCCCGAGCCGAACAAAGCAAAAACTTAGCCAAAAAAATTAGGCTCGACATGAGCCGAGGCGGCTCGAATTTTTTTTTTTCTTTTTTTGGCAACCTTGCTGCCTTAATCTTAAGGCAACAGGTTGTTGCCTTAAACAAGGCAGCAACCTGTTGCCTTAACACAATTAAGGCAGCGTGTTGTTGCCTTATAATTTTTATTTTTTTTATTTTTTTTTAAATATAGGGCTCACGAGCCATACGGGCCGGTTCGAGCTTTGCCCGGCATCCTAACATGGGGCTCAACTCGAGCTTTGGCTCGATTCTCACGAGCCTCGAGCAGAGCGGACTAGAGCTTTTTTTCCGAGCAGAGCCATGGGCGGCCCGAGCCGACGAACCTATTTGCCATCCCTACTAAACAGTGATCACAAATTTATAATCGTTCAACATAAAATACTTAAGTAGTTACTCGACCTACTTTTAAAGGCGACAATTTTCAACATGGATTCGTGTTCTATACTTTGTTCATTCTCAAATCCTATCCCATCGAAATATTGGATCAATCAAATTGACATCATCCTTTGGTAAAAAAAAAAATTAATAAAAAAAAATTATATACAACTTCATCCATGGATTTAAATAAAGTACTCGATGATCAAGTAATATTTAATGCTTCGCATGGTCATACGATATAATTAAACTCGACATGTGTTCTACTCAATATACTCCAAGTTTACTAATATTCTCATTGAATTATTTTTGTGATAATGACAAATTACAATCCCGAATAAAAAATTAGTCAACACTAAAACATACCATACAATGTGTCAAACTTTATATATTAGTTGTAAAATATTTTTCTTATTAAATATAAGTTGTGTTACATTGTACTTCTCATTGCAAGCATTCAACTTATATTATTACAAGTGATTATTAACTCTTTTATACACATGCTAAATATTATATATGATCGTTTGGTTTCCATTATTTTCTCATTAAGATGAAAAATATGATTGTTATCCATTACCTCAAACCACCAAATTTGAATTTTTATCTCTTGTATGGGGTCGTAACGATTATATTTTTCATTCTCATTCTTCCAAAAATAAGAAACAAACGAGGGCATAAAATGCAATAAATTAAACAAAGAAAAAAATTATTTATTTCAACAAAATTGTGCTATATGTTCATACAACCCAAGAGAGAATTCCTTAACAATTTTTTTGTAGAATCAAGCAGTGGTACAACCTTTACCACCAAGCCTAGTGGCAGCAAAGAAACCAGAGACCGGTCAACACTAAAACATACCATACAATGTGTCAAACTTTATATATTAGTTGTAAAATATTTTTCTTATTAAATATAAGTTGTGTTCCATTGTACTTCTCATTGCAAGCATTCAACTTATATTATTACAAGTGATTATTGACTCTTTTATACACATGCTTAATATTATATATGAGCGTTTGGTTTCCATTATTTTCTCATTAAGATGAAAAATATGACCGTTATCCATTACGTCAAACCACCAAATTTGAATTTTTATCTCTTATATGGGGTCGTAACGATTATATTTTTCATTCTCATTCTTCCAAAAATAAGAAACAAACGGGGGCATAAAATGCAATAAATTAAACAAAGAAAAAAATTATTTATTTCAACAAAATTGTGCTATATGTTCAAACAACCCAAGAGAGAATTCCTTAACAATTTTTTTGTAGAATCAAGCAGTGGTACAACCTTTACCACCAAGCCTAGTGGCAGCAAAGAAACCAGAGACCGTGACTTGTGTGAATTTTTACTGTCTTTGGGTTCAAGTCCACATGGATTTTGATACTAATCTACCAACAAGAATTTAACCTAATCTAAATTCAACCTTTTTGATGACTCTAAAGCTTGTATATGTGTTCTAGGAGGATGTATGGAAAAATTCATTCGCTATCTGCCATTTTGCTTAAGATAAACGAAGCCGATGCTTCGATGGAATAAATTGCAAGTTCAAATAGTTCGTCTGAAACTATTTAAAATTAGCAATTATATAAGACTTGACGAAGAAATCTGTGCAATTGAGGATGTATGAGAAAGAGAGACAAGTCATGTGCGAGCTAATAGAAAACGACTTCTCATTGTCACATAACATTACAAAAAATCAAGGAGCATTGAGCTCCTCGAGAAGTTCCTCACCAAATAATTTTAATAGTGATACAAATCATTCTTACTTTTTCAAGAAAGCACCCAAAAATAAAATTAAAAAATAAAAAAAATTCAATCAAACAAGCTAACGGTTAGTAGACTTTCCATCTTAAAGATGTCACGATTAGCATCGAAAAAAGTTCTAAAAATTATATTGAAAAGTTTCTTGTAAATTTTCTCTTAAATCAATTTATCATATTATACTGAAAAGTATCTAATCGAGTGCTTGTTTAGTAGGATTTTGATAATAAATTTTTTAACCGTTAGAGATAAAGTGAGTCTTATCTATAAGAGAAGAATTCAAAAATGACGAATAAAATAGTGAAATAACGATAAAAAAAATTGATTTTAATTGGATTAAAATCCCTAACAAACAAGGAGTCTCTCATGCTACCATCATTATTGTGCTTAACAACTTTTCACTTTGTCTAAAGATAAACGAAGCCGATGCTTCGATGGAATAAATTGCAAGTTCAAATAGTTCGTCTGAAACTATTTAAAATTAGCAATTATATGAGACTTGACGAAGAAATCTGTGCAATTGAGGATGTATGAGAAAGAGAGACAAGTCATGTGCGAGCATATAGAAAACGACTTCTCATTGTCACATAACATTACAAAAGATCAAGGAGCATTGAGCTCCTCAAGAAGTTCCTCACCAAATAATTTTAATAGTGATACAAATCATTCTTACTTTTTCAAGAAAGCAAAAAGTAATCAATCAAACAAGCTAACGGTTAGTAGACTTTCCATCTTAAAGATGTCACGATTAGCATCGAAAAAAGTTCTAAAAATTATATTGGAATAAATTATACTGAAAAAGTGTCTTGTAAATTTTCTCGTGAATCAATTTATCTTCTCATAGTGTCTTGTAAATTTTCTCTTAAATCAATTTATCTTCTTATACTGAAAAGTATCTAATCGAGTCTCTCATGCTGCTATCATTATTGTGCTTAACAAATTTTCACTTTGTCTAAAGTGAATCAATTATTTTAACATTTAGCCCATTGAAAATAAATTTAGTACAAAATATTTTTTTAAAAAAATACGATTAAAATGTAAAAATATATATTTTTTAAATTTATGTGTAAAAATGATTGAAAATAAATTTAAGAAAAAAATTAATTTTGAAGAATGAGACTAAGTTTTAATGAAGTATATAATTTTGTTTCTCCAACATGGTTATTAGATCAATTATTCAATAAATTAATTTCTATTTGAAATTGAAGAAATTATTTTCTCCTTATCTAAACCTGATATCCCACCTTTAAGTTCTAACCTAGGCAAACATGCTCCAAGTCTAGCCCATTCTTGAATACAAACACAAATCTCTCTCCAAAAGAGCCCAATTTCATCTCTGATTAGATACCAGAATTATGGGTCAGGGCACTCCCGGCGGATTGAATCGCCAATTTCCCGGAGATCGGAAGAATGATGGCGACAAGAAAGACAAGAAATTCGAGCCACCGCCGGCGCCTGCTCGTGTAGGCCGTAAGCAGAGGAAGCAAAAGGGATCCGAGGTGGCGGCACGGGTCCCGACGGTGACGCCACTGTCCAAGTGCAAACTGCGGCTGCTAAAGCTCGAAAGAATCAAGGACTATTTGTTAATGGAAGAAGAGTTCGTAGCAAATCAGGAAAGGTTGAAACCCCAGGAAGAGAAAACAGAGGAGGATCGATCGAAGGTCGATGACCTGCGTGGGTCCCCCATGAGCGTTGGGAACTTGGAGGAGTTGATTGATGAGAATCACGCCATTGTCTCGTCGTCTGTGGGGCCAGAGTACTACGTCGGGATCTTGTCCTTTGTCGACAAGGATCAGCTCGAACCTGGCTGCTCGATCCTCATGCACAATAAGGTATTCTTTGATGTTTTGGTTTTGTAAATTAGGTTTTTTGTATTTTAGAGCTGGGGTTTGAGAGTTTGGGTTTCTGGTCAAAATTTGGGGTGATTTAGAAGTAGTTTAAAGGATAATTGGAAATTAGTTATTTGGAATTTATGGTTAGCACTAGCTAGCAAAGTATGTTTGGAGGACAGGGTTGAGAGGTGAGGAAAGGGAAGGTAGGGTTCCATTGACGTTTGGCTAATACTGGTCTTGAATGTTTGGAGGACAGGGTTGAGAGGTGAGGAAAGGGAAGGTAGGATTCCATTGACATTTGGCTAATACTGGTCTTGAATGTTATTAGTTAATTTTTGATGGTTAAACTGTTATTTTATCTACATTAGATCAATAGAAAAAGTGAATCTATGCTGTTTTAAGTACATGTAGACTCTGGTTCTTGCTTATTGTGGGTTTTTAGTGTTTGTTTCTTTGTTCATTGAGTAAGTAATTTGGAATTTATACTCTGCAGTTGTTACATGGAAGGTAGAGCTTATCTTATATTGTTGGAGAGCTTGTGAAGTCAAAATGGAAATTTTTTTTTATCTCCGTTAATTTTTTTGGTACCAATTAAAATCTAGATTTCAATTTAATTCAAAGTCAGCAATTCATTTCAACCACATATCTTTTGGGTCCCACAACTTTTCTACCACACATTTCATCAACTTCTATCAAAATTTACTCAAAATTCCCTACCAAACAGGGGTAGTGTTTCACATGATTAGTTGATTCACTTTCCATTTGTCAAGGACTTGTCACAATGGTATTTGGACAAAATTTAAGTAGACGTGGGGAATGCTTATAAAGTTCAGCAATGGGTTAAGAGAGTCTCAAATAGTCTTTGACGGCATTTTGTTTGTGACTTTTGATGGATGGGAATGACCTTCAGGTCATATGAAAAACTTGTAGGTTCCAGGGATTTGGAGCAAGCTTTTGCTGGTTTCGCCCCACAAGTGACAGAATCTCTAATTGTTTTATTTCTTTTTCTCGTGTATCTATTTACTTAGCCAGCATTAAAAATATAGCATATTGGTAGGAGTTTGAGTGTTAATTTTAACCATGTTCATATTCTGTGTAATGTGAGAATCGAGATACATGCTGGCTGATATTTGATGCTATTAGTGTGATATGTGCATGAAGGTTTTGCTACAACTCACTTTAAGACTTTTTTGGCATTGGATTCTTCAAGTTTCTTTTTTACAAGTTCTTTTCTAATTGGAATCACAAGATTCACAACTTTATGTTAATGATTAACTTAACTAAAATGTGGGATGATCATTTGTATTGGTTTGCATGATCTGGTCAGGATCATTTCAAACTATTGCAAGTGATTTTACATTTAAATTTTCCAAGATCTATAATTACTTTAACATTCATTGCATTTTATGTCTAAATACATTTCTGATTTTTGATTGTCATGATATTTTGTAGAAAACCTTGATTCTAGTATGTATGAATTTTAACCTTTAAATCAAGTGGATGCGCTCTCTCTCATCTACATTGCCTACTCACATCTTTACCATCCAATTCCCTAACTAGGGACAGGAAAGTGTTGAGGTTGGATAACAGGGTGAATTTAGCAGAAGGATGGGACATGTGGTCCTCATAGTTTTGCATTTTGTGGTTGTGTACTCATGAAATTTCATTAGTAGAATCATTTACTCAATGAGTTGAACTTGTTGGAGTAAGATGTCATATTATTTGAAATCATGTTTCATTTAAATATTGTAATAAAAACAATTTCTAAAAATCATTATGTCAAAATAAATAAGAGATAATTCTATAATCATGGGAATTTGGAGCCAGTTTGTTATTTGATGAAGGTTGGGAGGAAGCTGTAAATTCTTGAAAAATAGTTGTAGTACAACTGTACAAGGTTGTCTTAAGATATAAAATTGCATTTGTGTGTTTACCACCTCGAAGAAATGTCTATAACAATTATGCATTCAAGAAATTTCAAAACTCCCTGCCTTGTATGGAAAAAAAAAAAGGATGCTTTGAGAAGAAGATGCACCCCATCCCCTCCGCCCCCAAAAAAAAAAAAAAAAAAAAGGAAAAAAAAAAAAAATTGAAGTGAGAAAAAGGGGTATGTCTAACAATGATTCTAGTTTATCAACAAGTTTTGTACATTGTACCTTCTAAAGTAACTTTAATTTATTTCAGGTTCTTTCTGTTGTTGGACTTCTTCAAGATGATGTCGACCCCATGGTTTCTGTAATGAAGGTCGAAAAGGCACCATTGGAATCTTATGCTGATATTGGTGGGTTGGATGCCCAGATCCAGGAGATTAAAGAGGCTGTTGAGCTCCCATTGACTCACCCTGAATTATATGAAGACATTGGTATCAAGCCTCCCAAGGGGGTCATACTGTATGGGGAGCCTGGAACGGGAAAAACATTGCTTGCAAAGGTTTGTGTAGTTATACTTTTTTTTTCAGAATTCTGAACTGAGCATATATATTTGTACGTTTGACATGCCGTCTGTGATAGATGTAACTCTTGTATGCTAATACTGGCTTTATCCTGAGCATCTGAAATTTGTAAAATTTTACTCATTCTAGGACATGGGGGAAAATATTTTATGCCTTTAATTCTTGTAATTATTATGTTTTCCTGAGATGGACAATGCAAGATATAGCATTTTGTTAGAAGAACAGAATAAGGAAGAAAAAAGATACCATGATGAAACTTGTAAGTCTAATTTACATAGCATCGTAGGTGTTGCCATGGGTTTGATCAAGTCCTTTCACTTCATATGATCTTTGATATGTGACTATTCAAAAATGTTGGATGCTGAAAGTGATATAGTCTTATAAACCTCATTTTTTAATGTTCTTCAGGCTGTTGCAAACTCTACATCAGCAACTTTCTTGCGTGTTGTTGGAAGTGAATTGATCCAAAAATACCTGGGAGATGGTCCTAAATTGGTGAGGGAACTCTTTAGAGTTGCTGATGATCTCTCCCCATCTATTGTCTTTATTGATGAAATTGATGCAATTGGTACAAAAAGGTAATCTTCTGAACGTTCTTAGCCTGGAAGTGTACCGTTGTAGATATATTTTTATTAGTGAATGCTATGTACAGGTATGATGCTCACTCAGGTGGTGAACGTGAAATTCAGAGGACTATGCTGGAGCTTCTGAACCAATTAGATGGTTTTGATTCAAGAGGAGATGTTAAAGTAATTCTTGCAACAAATAAAATTGAAAGTCTTGATCCTGCTCTGCTTCGACCTGGCAGAATAGACCGGAAGATTGAATTCCCTCTTCCAGATATTAAGACTAGGAGGCGTATTTTCCAGGTGAACAGCTGTTTGTACACATCGAAGGAGTATTGCATAAGGTCATCCCAGTGAAACGTTTTTAATGATAGTCCACTTAACTTACTGGACCTTTCTTATGTAGATACACACATCGAGGATGACATTGGCAGATGACGTTAACCTAGAAGAGTTTGTTATGACAAAAGATGAGTTTTCTGGAGCTGATATCAAGGCAATATGTACTGAAGCTGGATTGCTTGCTTTAAGAGAGCGCCGTATGAAGGTGAGTCCCTGATATTCTGATAAAAGTTTTAAATTGTAGCTCTCATCAGTGTGGGGGAGGATACGCATAATCGTTTAGAATGCTAGTACTCTAATTTTGGCTTACAATCTAGATTTGCGATATGTGGTCTTTAGTGATGAGCAGCTGGTATGAAAATATTAATGATGCACAGCAATAGTTTTAGCTCTTGCACTGGCAAATCGGCATGGTAAAAAGGTCTAGAAACTGAGTGAGGAAACGTGGTAGAGGTAGGTTGACATGGATTAAGAGAGTAAATAGGGTTGTACAGCCTTATATTTGTTTGAATGCCTTGCATGTTTGCTTCCAATACATTATTGAGTAAAAGAAATGTCAATGCATTCTGTTGCAAAGAGTTATTTTAATTAAGTTTTGCAATGGAAACCAAATGGGTTCCATTAATGATGGATACAATAGAGAAAATGTTGAACTATTTACTTTTACTCGGGGCGGAGCTAGTGGGGGGCGGGGATGGGCTATAGCCCTGCCTATCCCACCCTATATGGATAATTAAGCCCCCATTTGGCCCCCATTTTTTTCAAATTTTAATGTTTGAAATATTATTTTTTTATTATTAAGAATGTGTGGTTGAAAAAGAATGAAAAATTTACGTGTAATATTATTTTATGGAATATTGTATGGTTGAAAATAAGAGAGATAAAAAAAAATGAAAGAGAATGGGGGGGGGGGGGGGGGGGGCAAACGGGGACTAAGAATAAGTTGTTTAATTTTGACCCAAATATTTGTGTTAGTCCAGCTCTAATTTGAATTCTAACTCAAGCCCAGCTCTACAATTATTAAATATTATTTTCATCGCATTCATGAAACGTGAATATCTTATTTTCAAATTAGGCATTTTATTTAATGCACGTTTGACTAAATTTCCTTATAAATAAATTTTATAATAGATGATTTGTACTGATCACATCTAAAAATTAATTATTTTAATAATTAGAGACACTATGTCCTTGTTTGTTAGAGATTAAAATCTGAATTTTATCTAAGTCAAAGTCTATAATTAATTTTAATTACATATATTATGGTATATTTTACTTTTCATATATTACTTACTCATACTTATAAGAAAAAATTACTAATTTTGACCATGAAATGGATATTGTCTTCAAAATAAATAACTTGCTCTAAATTTGATCTTGTAATTAAAAAGAAAATTTGTTAAAATTTGTTTACTTATGGATTAATCTATATGAGTATATTTTTGAAACTCAGCCAAACATGGACATGAATTAAGTCTGATTTTTTTTTTTTTTACCTTAATAATTCTTAGTCGATTTTTCTCACTTAGGATGTGATTCTTCACTCACTATGAAATGAAGTGAAGTAAAGATTGTTGTCCACAACAAATAGCATTTTTGAGATAATAACATATATTGATGTATTGTTGATTGGGTGCTTCGATCAAACCTTTTAGTTATTTGAAAAGATTGATCGTTAAAGTTATTTAGAGCAATATTCATTAAATATTTTGTAAGTTTTTTATTGGTGGATATGTATCCTTCGCTTATTTCGATCACGATTCAGTTAATTTATAATTTTTAAGGTGAGCGTTGGTTTTTTATTCGGTAAGAGAAGATAAAAATTTCTAGTGGGACATCTTAGAATGAGACATCTAGACTTCTTTTATTTCATTAAGTGTCAACTTGTCGTACACTCTTTGTCATGAATGTCATGAGTTCAGCCTCATGTGGTGCGAGTTTATTCGAAATTGCACATCCTAATATCATTTTCTAGCTCCTCCCCTGCTTTTACTGCAGAAAAGTTTTTCCTGTAGAAGTTCATGTGCTGTGTATCTTTTCTTATTTTTCTTGGTGACAAAATCTTTTAGATTTGGACATTCTTTATTCTATAATTATATCCTTCTTACATCACATAATTTTAGATTGAGTGGATGCTAGTTTTCTCTTGTTCTTTTTCTGCTTTTGCATAAATAATAATATTTTTCTCCTGCTGTTTATATACTTTGCCGCCTTCCCAAAACGTTGCCCCTCCTTTATATGTCAATCCAATTTTTAATTTAGTTACCGATGTAGAATTGGGATTCCTTTTCCTGCTAGCTTATACTGGGCATGGCAGAAAGAAATCAAAGGGAGAAAATTTATGTTACCTTCCCATTCAACTGCCAATACTCCCAGTCACGAGGACAATTTCTAAGTCAAAGTCTATAATTAATTTTAATTACATATATTATGGTATATTTTACTTTTCATATATTACTTACTCATACTTATAATTAATATATATATATATATATAATTAATTAAATAAAAAATAATAATAATAATAATAAGAAAGAATATTTTATTTCATGAATCTGAACTTTTTGAATTCATAAAAAATGGGGTCATTGTCCTTTGTGCATTTATATCTTGCAATGTTCAGGTTTGTTATTCACTTCACTCTGACTGATCAATAAAGGGAAAATGAAAAAAAAAAAATTTATGCTGTGGGTTAAAATGAGACGTGAGCCTATTTGTTGATATTGACATCTGTTACTCTTGTTCAGGTGATGCATCCAGATTTCAAGAAGGCTAAAGACAAGGTTATGTTCAAGAAGAAAGAAGGTGTTCCAGAAGGGCTCTATATGTGATCATAACCTTGTTCTGTTTGGCCATCAACTCATTTCTCGATTTCTCAAGAACTTTTACAGCTTGTTTGTCTTTTGAACCCTTGGGCTCTTGTTCTTACGGTGATCTTGTGATCATTTATGAAAGATGAAAGTTCCAGGTGTCAAAATTTGCCGATCCAAATAGGCATGGTTAATTTTTCTTATTTCATGAGGTGTCCCTGACCCTTCTTAAGACTCGTACTCCTATGTAATTTACATTGTCAAAAGTTTGCCTGCATCCAATTGCTGTATTGTAGATCATTTGATACTGCAAAGCTCATATATGTTACTTTCCTTGCAATGAAGAATTTCAGTGGAAAAAAAATGCTTAGGTGTGTGCGAAGCTATTATGTCCTATGTGCTTACGAGGAGAAGACTCCAGCATGTCCCATGCCCCGTCAGTGACCATTGGTCTATGGTGACATCTTTCTCACTTCCAGTGTGTAATTACGCTTGTGATGTTAGCATCTTCTTACTATCATTATCGTGGCAACATATCCTTTAGTTGGCACACCAACTTACAAAATGTATGCATTAATGTTCATAAGCAGTGTTCATGTTTCATTAATAGAACGCTATATAGATAAATAAATATAAATTTCCATGTTTATTAAGTCGTTATGAAGGGGGGAATGATAATATTTATGGTCTTGTCCCACCAAAGTAGGGATAGCAAGGGGGCGTGTCAAGGTAGCCTTTTCCGTCTTCCATCCCAACGTTTTGTCCCACCAAAGTAGGGATAGCAAGGGGGCGTGTCAAGGTAGCCTTTTCCGTCTTCCATCTCGTTGGGTATTTTTGTTTCCTTCACTCTCATAGCCCGATTAAGACTGGGTTGGGACAGGATAAGTCACTACAGGGGAGGGATCATGTTCTCCCTACCAGTCCCAATCC
>NC_036247.1:17585688-17596887 GCF_002742605.1 Olea europaea var. sylvestris | reverse complement strand
AAAAAAAAAAAAGCAACCAACAACTTACTGCCACGTCAATCTATTTTCTAAAAAAATAAAGCAACCAACAACTTACTGCCACATCAATCTATTTTCTATTTCCTTTTTTTTAGCCTGTCTATTTATCATTTTGGAATGGAGAAAATCAACTCTTTCGAAATTTCAGCCTGGACCTTCAGACCTTCAGAATTCAATGAATTTCAGGCTCACAAATATTAAGTCAACTTTTATACCTTTAACAAAAATAAAAGATACTATATTGAAGTAAATTAAGTCTTCGTTTGACTTCATTATTTCAATTTATAATTTTAGAAATAGCATTTTTCTGGAGAATGTGTGGTTCAAAAAAAAATTCAATTTACGCGTAATATTATTTTATGGAAGATTGTGTGATTAAAAATAAGATAGAAAAGATTATAATTTGAAATAATGAGGACCTAACAGAGGCCTAAGTAAGAAATAAAAATAGATAGTATTAAAATATTTCATTTTCAATTCTTCCAAAACTCATGGTGGGAGAGGAAGAAAATAAAGAAAAATAATACTATATAACATCATTGGAGTTGTAACCCCAGTCTAAATGATATTAGATGATAGGTTGAATGAAATGTAAAATTAAATAACTCATTTAATTTCACCTGTCATTTTAGTGCTATTTTCATTGTGGTTGCAACTTCGATGAGATTAACATTATTCGATAAAGAATTATGTTCCTATTCCTTTTGGAATTTGAATTAATGAATTAGTACATTCCGCTTCCGAAACTTTATTTACCAACTAGATATGTTTTAAATCATAAAATATTTTGTATATAATTTTCGACTCTATATAAAAAATAATTTTATTTTTAGATTGAACTGATTTTTAATTTGTTAATATTTTATTTCTTGATTTCGTACTGTAATTTTGTCCAATATATTAGATGGAAGTGATAATTTGTTGATATTTATACACTTGATCTTGTAGATTCATTAAATTAGTTATTTTAATCGACAAAGCTATGATTTTTCTTTTTCATTTTTTTTTTTTTGGTGTAATAAACTATAATGTTATGAATTTTATTTTTAAATTACGAAGTTACAATTTACAAAGAAGAAATATCATTTTATCTCAATCGTAATAAACACAACGACTCTGTTATTATTTTTATTTTATTTTTTTGTTTTAAAGAAAAAAATAGAAGTTTGTTAAAATCTTATGAAATATATGAAATCCTATCCGATCAATGAAATTCATTAGAATCAATAAATCTTAAAAAAGTCAATAAATTCTGAGGTCATGTTACCATGTGTTTATTGTTATGAAAAGAAATAAATGAGAAGTCAATAGATTTGTATATATTATTAAGAATCAATATCTTATATTTATAGGGTCCAAAATAAAAGTTACAATTTGAATAAAATAGATCTCCTAAATTATATAAGATTTATCTATGGATCATGATAACACTAAATAATTATCAATAATTATCTCATTATTTTACAACACTCCCCCTTTGATAATTATTTGTACAATAATTAGCTCATTGAAACTTTATTTGTCAAAAATTCTATGTGGCAAAAATGCCAACAAATAAAAAAAAGAGTACAAATAATTTGGAGTAATAAAATACTGTTTCGTTAAAACCTTATCAAGAAAATCAAGCGGGACAAAACTTGATCGAAGGAAAAAGAGTACATATACTCCCCTTGATTTCAACTCTTGTATCAAGCTATTCATGTCTCGTACATTAATATCTTCAATATTACAATATTTAGTGAAATATGTCTCAAGTTGTCTTACATAGTTTTCAAATAACACCGTCTTTATACGAGACATTTATCATTCTTTAATAATTGTAGTAACATGATGATTCGAAAATAGCACTTGTTGATCTCTTCGAGAGTTTCACAAGAGAGTACACTTCTTGAGGATAAATACCTTGTAGATTAAGGACATCATTATATAAAGAATATGCCTCATTAAAATCTTATTAGGAAAATCGTATGGAAAAAATTCTAATGAAGGAAAAAGACTACATTATTCTTTTGAATACGCTAAAAAAGTTGCCTCATTAAAAATCTTGCAAGAAAAATCCATTGGGACAAAATCTTTCTCAAGAGAAAAAGATTACAGCACATATTCACTTCCCTTCATAATAATATCACTTGAATTATACTTCAAATATATTAAATCCTTTTGGGATAGTATCAAAACAATACAAGATAAATTATCTATAATCGCATTCATTACATGCACAACAAATTTCATGCACTGTCACTCTAATGAAATAGTGACTTGTGATTACATTCACCATATAATAACTTATCTATTTATACAAGTTTTCGAGACATTTATTATGTAAAGAGTTGTACATTTCATATTACGACTTTACTTTTCTCTCATTTTGCATAAGTATACACCTTTTGATGTTCGGACTGTAGATCTAGAAACTTTAGGTTTCTCTAGTAAACTTAATTTAGTATGATCTCGTCATTTCATTTGACCAATCATTACCTCGATTGATAATATTTTGATATTCATAATATAATGTAGTATATCACCTGCGAAAGTATTGTCGACAATTTTTCTTTTCAATTATATTTCTTTTCCCATAATGACATAAATTATTGAGATGTCTCAACTTTCAACATATCAAGTACTTGAACCTGTTATGGGGTTTTATAATTTGTTGTGTCTAAATACTCATCAAGACTATATGCCTCCTTAGTTTGGACCATCTTTGGCAATTACTCCACTTTCGTTCGAAAATTTTTTGTATTAGAATCAAACACTATCATGCTTCAAGCGTGCCATAGAAATGTCAAATATAATGCTATCAAATTGTCCTTTTAAGACATCAATTTGTGTTTGAGCATTTAAAACTTGTGTGTGAGATATTGGTTATCTCTATGATTAGTAAATGAATCTAAATAAATTTTATTTTGAACTTCTTATTCGAATAATATTTTGCGATGATTTAGATGATGATGCATTTATATATTATTCTCAACTTCTTAATTTATGTCCCTAATAATGAGAGAATTGTCCAATCAAATTAATAATCAGTAAATTGCGGTATCAAATATCGCCTATTCGAGATAAGAGTTAAAACTACGCAATTATTCTCAGCATTCTTTACTTCCCATCTCAATACATTGTGATGGATCAATTTTACATATATACACTATCGAAATAATTAGGCTCTGACTATAAATCAATTATAATAGGAGAACTATGATTGGTATGGTGCATAATAGAATTTTCTAAATAAAAATAGGAAATACTTTGTTCTCAATTAAATTAATTAGAAGCGTTTCACAAACAATAACATTAAACCATTTACCGACATCTCAACTAACACTTATTAAAATGTTGAGGTTTATGCCCACTAACATTAACAAGACACAATCTTGATTGTATAAGTAATTTTGCAAACTTCAGATTGCGAGTATTATGCATTCATCTAGTAAATGTATCAAATCTATTAGATACAAATAATATTTAGATAATCAACGTGAAGGATGATGGGATCTTATTTATCATCATGATTAAAATTTCCAGTAATATAAATTCCCTATTTTAGCTAGTGATGTTTAATGATCAAATTTTGATATTAAAAAAAAAAAAAAGAAAGAACAAACATCATATAGAATTTAATTGGATTGAAGAATCTTCTGGTTCTTCATTGAATATCCATTTGAATTTTTAAAATTCGTATCATTGTTGGTCCAGTGATGGTCCAACTGGTTAGGCCAATCAAATTTAATTTCTATTTAAGTATAAGATATAATTCAATTGTATAATTTCGAAGAATATAATTAAACATTATATAGTTATATATTGATCAATATCCACATGACATAAGTCGTATGTTTTCCTTCAGGGATAAACATAAATTCATAAATTACACATGATATGTTTTTCAAAATATATGTTATTTCAAGATCACGTCGTATTTTATTATCACTTCTTTAATAGCAATATCAATATTCTTTTGAAATATTGGAATCGTAGTGTTATGCTTTTCAGAAGCAATAACATACTATTATTTGAAATAATAAATTGTTTAAGAATTTACTCTTCAAAAGTAAAAACATAATTTATATTAGATCGTATTTAATTATGCTTTTCGGGAGCAAGTAAAATCTAACTAAAATATCTATCAATAATAGTGTGCTTTTCGGGAACAATAATATTCCTTTTAAAATATTGACAATGTTGTGCAATATCAGGGATACCAACAAATTATTGTTTAAAAGCAAACTCTTCATGAGCATGTTTTCTAAACAATAATAACATACTCATGAAGAGTTGATGTTTTCTAGACAAATATTAATATTTGCAGAGTTGCACTTCTTTGGGAGTACTTTATATTTTATTATTACTTCTTCAACATCAATAAATCAATATCTTTATTTGAAATATTAAAAATTGTAATTCATGATTTTCATCAACAGTATGTCAATGTTCTTCTAAAATATTGAAAATTATAATTTCTACTCTTCAAGAGTAAATAAGGCTACGTTTGGTTTGCGTTTTCTTTTTCTGTTTTCATTTTTGAAAATAGAAAACGTTTTCTATTTTCAGGGACTATTTTCGAATTATAAAAAATGTGTTTGATTTGTCATTTTGAAAAATAGTTTCTCAAAACAGAAAACTAGAAAATACGTTTGGTTTAAAAATTTTATAAATTATTTTATGATATTTATTCAATTAATTTGATTATTTAGTAAAACATAATAATTTTATGTTAATATATTACCGGATAATATATATTTTAAATTTGGTGAATTGACTATTTTTTCTTGTTACAAAAACAAAATAATAAATAATAAATGTTTAGAAATTGTTTTTATGACATTTATTCAAATAATTTGATTATTTAGTAAAACATAATAATTTTGTGATAATATAATACCAGATAATTTATATTTTAAACTTGGTGAATTCGCTATTTTTTCTTGTTACAAAAATAAAATAATAAATACTAAATGTTTAGAAATTGTTTTATGATATTTATTCAATTAATTTGATTATTTAGTAAAACATAATATTTATGCTAATATATTATCAGATAATATATATTTTAAACTTGGTAAATTTATTATTTTAAAAGTATTGCTAAGCATCCTTAGAGAAAGGTCAGGAGCAACAATGAATTATTATTTAAAAACATGATCTTCTCAAGAACATATTTTCTAATAGAATGTAAATATTTGAAGACTAGCTTTCTTCGGAAGCAATTATATTCTTTTAAAATATTAACAATGTTATGCTACTTCAAGAGAATAAATTATTTGTAATAGAGAGACATCAGAGTATTAAATTTATAAATTATAATATATATTTAAAAAAATATGAACGTATTAATTAATCGAATGATAAACAAGAAACAAACAATTAAATACATAACGTGCAATTTTTTGATAAAAAAAATAATCAATAAATTTTTATTTTTTTATTATGGAACAAAAATTATGGAATCAATTACTTGTTGCACGAGTATCAATTTTTGATTTGCCTATTGTATTGAACCTAGCTAGAGGGTTCCTCGACGATTAAATGCGATATATTTCAACGTCTCATGTTCCAAATACTTCCCTTTTATTTCTGGAAAATCCCTCTGTAAATTGGATAACCTTTGAGCAAAAGTCTAGCCACAAAATCTAAATAAAATATATGCACGTGGCAGTCAATTCATCCACTTTTAATGCCTCCCTTTTTTTTTCACAATTTTCAAGATGCATGTATGTATATACTAGAGAGGGAAAAAAAAATGATTTGATCGAGAATCGAAGAAAAGAATTCATTTGACTGGGGCAAGTTTTATATAATGAGATTATCGCACTGATNTCTTATTAGAGCTAGCATTAATTGGATTATTATCTACAATCCATATAATTTCTTCTAATATCAATAGCACTATAAGTTTAGAGCGGATGTCCTGACTCGATTGTTACCATTAAAATTTTGACACCTCAGCTAAATTTCTTAGGTGTCAAAATTTTAGTGAACAGTCAAATTAATAGTGAAGAAAAACAATAGTCATGGACTTTATTTAAAGAGAGGCGTGGTTAAAACTGAAAACTAATTAAGAAATGGCAGATCTTGCAGGAGTTTCAAGGTGCTTCTTTGTCGGGGTTTTATGCTTGATTTTCCTCATGACATCAGGTTCTTATATTTCTTCCGTTAACCAATTTTAGGGAGATAAACAAAAAAGGAGATTGGAAAGTTGCTAATTGAGCATTTTAATTTTTGGATCCGAATTTATTGATTTTAAAGTCGAATTATAGTGGATTGGACAAGATTATGGTAACGTATAATTTCTCGATTGTAATGTTTATTGGTTGCTAATTGTTAACTAGTTTATTTAAAGTAAATTTTTTTGTTCATTGGCTTGATATGGAAAATGGATAAATATTTATAAAATTGCAGAGCAAATGGATAAAGGAATGGCAATTAATGTGCCATTCGCTTGCATTGGAGATTGTTCGGAGTTCAAAAACTGCAATCAAGCTTGCATCGACAAAGGATATCCAATTGGTGGATTTTGCTTGGGATCTAACAAATTGCAACTTACATGTTGTTGTACTAAGCATCGATAACATCTGGACTTTTCTGTAAACATCTTTCGATCAATTGAAGAATAAATAAAGAAAGAAATGAAGTAAGATTGTTATAATATTAATATGTTCTAAATAGTGGCATATATACTAGTATATCTTTCTTTCTTTTTAAATTTATTTAATCAATTTATTTCTGATATAATAATTAAATAAATATGATTTTTGTGAAAGTGGTAAAGTCTTAAGGGTAAATTCATTTGGCCTACTGTGGAAAGTCTCCACATGGGTATGTGAAAAAGTGAATTTGGTGCAAATTTCCCACTTCAATCAAATTGTGTAAAGGATGTGAAAACCTGGCTATTTAAGTTGAAATTATGGTGCCATTATAAATGAGTACCAGATTTGAGAAAATCTGATTGTAAGGAGGCTCTCGATCAATTGCTCATAGCCCTTTCGTCTGACAACGTTCTTGTCGAGCTAAATGAGAGGTTGCCTTCCTTTCTTTATTAATGACTTCGAGTAAGTTGCTGTGAAGGAAAGTCCAAAAATGTTGGAATACGTCTCCGAGGAACCTCGTACCCGTTCAGAGAAGTCATTTTTTTAAGGAAAAATTATGCATTTTTGGGATCCACGTGCTCCCTAATTAAAATCTCTTAGAGGTCAAAATGGAATGAACTTGAGTAAGTTGAAAAAAGACGTACAACCTTGATAAGAACATTTGCAATCTATAATAACGTGCTTGAAAATAATGATATACGAATACTAAAGTAATTATACGACATTTTTACAAATTTAGTATGTGGGACATTTAATAATTTTTTTCTTAAAAATATTCTTCTGCTTTCTTGCACCTCTTGGGATTTTGATTCCATAGGCCAATACTCCCACGGCCCGTTCGATACTCCGATGTTCCATAGCTGAGATTTTAATAGCCCGGCCATGAGCCCTTTAACACCCAAGTGCCACTCAAGCATTAATTACGAATGGATAAAACCAATATTTCTAAAAGGTTAAAATCTGCTTATTTTTCAACCTCGCGAATAATAATTATTAAGTTTTTTAAAATCGATTATTTTTCCTCGACTTCTCAATCTATTATGATACTTCGTTGAAACTCAAAACCTGGACATTGACATAAATTAAGTATATGACCAACCAAAGGTTGACATAACAATCTACTATGACCAGCCTAAGTTGATGAACAACCATGATTTCTTTTATTTAAATATTCGTCGTAATTGAACTATTTCACATTAATTTTAATTTTACGTCTGTGCTCCTTTATCAAATCAAAACCACTTGCTATAACTATGTCTAGATATTGAACGACGTCTCTCGTCTCTTTTAAATATGATAATACAACTAATAACACAACTAATAGATAAAAACAAATAAATGAATAAATATTATTGATGATGAATAAATATTATAAATAATCCAGATGTATTAAATAATATAATCAATGCAATTAATTTACGTTAACCTTCGTTCGGTGAACTAAGCATTAATGTTGCTTGGTAAGATTATATATTATATAATGCATGAATTGACATCAAATGCTGGAAATTCCAATGGATTTTGTACATCAAGTATGATTATTAAAAAGTTGAACCCCAACTTTGAGAGCCCCTACCATCTTGTCCCTGAAGTATCGTGAGGGAGGTAAATCGTCGGATGTGCCCCAACAGGTCAGGGAACAAGAGCTTACTTGTACACTGTATCCACAAAGAATCAAATTTCATATCTCAAAAATCGAACCCTCACACTGTGACTGTCAGCAAGATTGAGACTACCTCACTCATATCCTTTGCACCACCATGTTATGCCCTGGGGGCACATCAAGTATGATTATTACCTTACAATTAGGCAATTCAGTGTAGATTGTAATAATTTTGGTCAAGATTATACTATAATCTCTTCAATCAAATACAAACAAAAATATTTATTATAAATAGGGTGTAGGATTTTACATTCATTAATTGAATTTTTCATACAAGGAAAGTCTCATTTATTCTAGACTACACAATGGAAACCAAGAAAATTTTGTCTGTTCGAGCATCTCTCTTCATTGGACTAATTTGCATGGCTTTGCTCTTCACATCTGGTAATTTTATTTCTCAACTTATTGTACACATACACATGCACAGTCGTTGTTTTTCATAATTTTTCGATTAGAAATAAAATATTCAGTAAATTTACGAAGTAAAGTTTAGTAATATGACAAATTATTGTGTAAATTTTTCAGTGAGATGTGAAGAAAACAGCTGGCTGGTGATTCAAGGGCCATGCTCTAAGTTCCCGAACTGCAACAGAACTTGTATAGGAAATGAATATAAGAGGGGAGGCAAGTGTCTTCGACCTGGAAAAGGAGCGCCTCTGGCTTGTGCCTGCGTTCTCCATGATTTAGATCAAAACTAGGCTACAATCCTTTTCTTGAATAATTTTCTGAGTTGTGTCGAATTTTGCCTTTTTTTTTTTAATATATTCTATACACTGATAAAGAGAGAATACGTTGGAAAAGAAATATTTACACGTCTTCTTCAATCGAGGGTGACATTGACCGTTTTGGAGGCGTTGGATAGAATTATGCGCAAAATTTTGAGAACTTACATGTCTTTATTTTCAAAATTTTTCTATTTATTAATGAAAAAACTCGATAATTCTTTTTATTAGAACCCCAAAAGAAAACGTATTGTAACCCAAGGGTTAATAATCTAGTCCTATCATAAAAGACATGGGATCTTTTTTTGTTTCTTTTGTTATTGAAAATATAGCAAACTTTTGTACTGTTCGTTAAATTTTTATTCTTTTAAATTTTTTTTATTATATGGGGAGATGGAGGTGAAGGAAAGGGGGAATTGTGAGAACTAACACTTC
Organism: Olea europaea var. sylvestris; assembly: GCF_002742605.1. Classification (NCBI taxonomy): domain Eukaryota; kingdom Viridiplantae; phylum Streptophyta; class Magnoliopsida; order Lamiales; family Oleaceae; genus Olea; species Olea europaea. Next base: position 17,587,462 of record NC_036247.1, on the reverse strand, counting down.
GTATGTGAGAATTTCATACTATTATATTAGATCTACGTAAATTCTGTTTCAAATGAAAATCTTCAAAAGTTTCCCGAATTCTACAAAAGTCAATAAAATTTTTAAGAGCTTGTTTGGGAGTTATTTTTTTCCAAAAAAAAAATTGATTTTTTGACCTTTATTTCACTATTTCGACCGTCATATTTGACTTCTTCTCTCACATGGGAACCCCACTTCTTTCCTAACGGTCAAAAAATTAATTCTCAAAATCACTCCCAAACAGGCTCTAAATTGGAAGTACATAGAAGTCTACGAAAGACTTTTACTAATTCCATACAAATTATAAAAGATCTACGAAATCCACAGAAGTCATCACTTAAAAAAAAGTCCGTCAAAATCTTCAAAAGTCTCAATTCAATACACCCCCCCTAGTATGCATTACATAAAATTTCTTCATTACAACTTGCACTCCAAACATATTTCTTTCTATTGATAAATTTAATTTATCGACGAAAATTGTCATGCTAATAAGTAATGAAAGTCAAAATAATATTGGCATCAAACATTAAACCAAAAAAGGGCATTTGCAACGACAAAAAAATGCTGCAAAAAGTCATTTGTAGCATTTTACCGTATGTTGTGGGGATCAATGTTGCAGTTGAAGGAAGACTTTTTGCAGCGTTTATTCAACGTTCCCAAAAGTGACTTTTTGCAGTGTTTTTTAAACGTTACGAAAAGTGGCTAGTCGCAACGTTTATTAAACATTGCAAAAAGTCACTTTTGGCAACGTTTCTTGAATGTTGCGAATTAAACGTTGCTTAAAATGACTATTCGCCACATTTCTTGTTTAAGAAACGTTGCGAAAATTCATTTTACAATTTTTTTTATTTTTCATTCCTTTTATTTGTACAGTAATTTACATAAATCAACTACAAAATATGATAGAAGATAGCATTATTAAATAACTCCAATAATTATTATTAATTGAACTCCAAAATGAAACAATATCTACACAAAATCCAAATCTAAAATTCTAAAGCACCAAAAAATTCAATACATTTTCCCAAAAAAAAAAAAAAAAAGAAGACAAACTAAGTAGTGAGTAAAACAACTCCATCGGCCTCGTCAATTTTCTTCACAACAATCCTTGGCACGAGTTTAGTCTTAAGTATTGGTCCTGGCCTATGAAAAAGACAATAAAGATAGATACCACATTTTAAGCATTTGTACCAATTACAATCAAGTAGAATAACAAAGAAAAATAAGTAAGTTGATGAAAAAGATGTAATATGTTGAATTAATGGCAAGAATTCCACGAATATTACAAAATGGCACTTTGTTCTTATAACACAAGCAAACAATTACAAAATCCTATAATACTACAAAGACACAAAACACGAATATTGAAGTCATTCTTAAAGAGTGCTGCACTTGGTAAAGCAGCCAGATGCAAACTCCAAGCACTACACATAATTGGAGAACATGCTTCACCTTAAATCCTTTGTTTCTCTGGTTCCTTCATGGTGATTGCTTAAATATGAAGGTTTTCCTTATATCTTATCTCGTATAGGAGTTTGATTTTGGAAGCTCGAAATTCCAAATATTTTAGTTTCTATAATGATAGAAATAAAAAGGTCAACAACAATTTTGTATGTGAAATTTAAATTTCAAGAGTAATTCGCTAGAGTAGCTATGCATCTCATTTTTCTTAGAAAAATTAGCCTAAGAAGAACGAGACTGTAAAGTAACTCGCGATCTTAAAATTAGTAAAGGGGATAAACTCAGATCAAATCAG
>NC_036247.1:17509086-17581885 GCF_002742605.1 Olea europaea var. sylvestris | reverse complement strand
GTGTAATATTATTTTATGGAAAATTGTGTAGTTAAAAATAAAATAGATAAAATTATAATTTGAACTAATGGGAGCCTAACGGAGGCCTAAGTAAGAAATAACAATAGATAGTATTAAAATATTTCGTTTTCAATCTTCCAAAAATCATGGTGGGAGAGGAAGAAAATAAAGAAGAGTAATACTATATAACCTCACTGAGATTGTAACCCCAGTCTAAATGATATTAGATGATAGGTTGAACGAATGTGAAATTAAATAACTCATTTAATTTCATATATCATTTAATGTCACTTTAGTGCCATTTTGATTTGAATTGCAACTTTGATGAGATTGAATAACATTATTCGATAAAGAATTATGTTCCTATTCCTATTGGAATTTGAATTAGTTTTTTATTATGCGCAGCCAAAAAGGAAAAATGAACTAGTACATTCTGCTTTCGAAACTTTATTTACCAACTAGATATGTTTTTAATCATAAATATTTTGTATATAATTTTTTACTCTATATAAAAAATAATTTTATTTTTAGATTGAACTGAATTTTAATTTGTTAATATTTTATTTCTTGATTTCGTACTGTAATTTTGTCCAATATATTATATGGAAGTGATAATTTGTTGATATTTATACACTTGATTTTGTAGATTCATTAAATTAGTTAATTTAATAAAAAAAGATATGATTTTTTTTTCTGTAATAAACTATAATGTTGCGAATTTTATTTTTAAATTACGAAGTTACAATTTACAAAGAAGTAATATCATTTTATCTCAATCGTAATAAACACAATGACTCTGTTAATTTTTATTTTTATATTTTTTTTAAAAAAGAAGTTTGTTAAAATCTTATGAAATAAATGAAATCCTATCCAATCAATGAATTTCATTAGAATCCATAAATCTTAAAAAAGTCAATAAATTCTAAGGTCATGTTACCATGTGTTTATTGTTATGAAAAAAGAGAAATAAGAAGTCAATATCCTATAGTTATATGGTTCAAAATAAAAGTTACAATTGGAATAAAATATATCTTCTAGACTAGATAAAACTTATTTATGTATCATGATAACATTAAATAATCATCAATAATTATCTCATTATTTTACAACACTCGCCTTTTGATAATTATTTGTACAATAATCATCTCATTGAAACCTTACTTGACAAAAATTCTATGCGGCAAAAATGCCAACAAATAAAAAAGAGTACAAATAATTTGGAGTAATAAAATACTACTTTGTTAAAACATTGTCAAGAAAATCCATTTGGACAAAACTTGATCGAAGGAAAAAGAGTATATCTACTCCATTTGATTTCAACTCTTGTATTAAGCTATTCATGTCTCGTACAATAATGTCTTCAATATTACAATTTTTAATGAAGTATGTCTCATATTATCTTGGATAGTCTTCAAATAACACCGCTTTCATACGAGATACTTATCATCCTTTAACAATTGTAGTAACATGATGATTCGAAAATAGCTCTTGTTGATCTCTTCGAGAGTTTCATATAAGAATATACTTCTTGAGGATAAATACCTTGTAGATTAAGGACATCATTATATAAAGAATATGCCTTATTAAAACCTTATTAGGAAAACTATGTGGAAAAAATTCTAATGAAGGAAAAATAGTACATTATTTTTGTAAATACGCTACAAAAGTTGTCTCATTAAAAACCTTATCAGAAAAATCCAATGGAACAAAACCTTGGTCAAGAAAAAAAGAGTAAAACGCATATTCACTTCCTCACATGATAATATCACTTGAATTATACTTCAGAAATATTAAATCCTTTCAGGATAAAATCAAAACAATACAAGATAAATTATCTATAATCACATATATTACATGCATAACAAATTTCATGCACTGTCACTTCAATGAAATAGAGACTTGTGATTACATCCACCACATAATAACTTATCTATTTATACAAGTTTTCGAGACATTTATTATGTAAAGAGTTGTGCATTTCATATTACGACTTTACTTTTCTTTCATTTCGCATAAGTATACACCTTTTGATATTCGGACTGTAAATCCAAAAACTTCAAGTTTCTCTAGTAAATTTAATTTAGTATGATCTCGTCATTTCATTTGACCAATCATTACTTCGATTGATGACAAATTTATTTCGATGTCCTCGATATTTATAATATAATGCAGTATATCACCTACAAAAGTATTGTCGATAATTTTTCTTTTCAATTATATTTCTTTTCCGATAATGACATAAATTATTGAGATGCCTCAACTTTCAACATATCAAGTATCTGAACCTGTTATAGGGTTTTATAATTTGCTATGTCTAAATACTCATTAAGACTATATGTCTCCTTAATTGGGACCATTTTTGCTAATTGCTCCATCTTTGTTAGAAGATTTTTTGTATTAAAATCAAACACTATCACGCTTCAAGCGTGCCATAAATATGTCAAATATAATGCTATCAAATTGTCCTCATTAGACATCAATTCGTAGTTAAGCATTTAAAACTTGTGTGGGAGATATTGGTTATCTCTTTGATTAGTAAATGAATCTAAATAAATTGTCTTTTGAACTTCTGATTCAAATAATATTTTGCGATGATTTAGATGATGATGCATTTATATATTATTTTCAACTTCTTAATTCCCCTCCCTAATTTTGAGGGAACTGTCTAATCAAATTGATAATCAATAAATTGCATTATCAAATATCACATATTTGAGATAAGAGTTAAAACTACGTAACTATTCTCAACATTCTTTACTTTCCATCTCAATACATTGTGATGGATCAATTTTACATATATGCACTATTGAAATAATTAAATGAAAAAATTAGGCTCTAAAAATACGCCAGTTATTATGGGAGAACTATGATTGGTATGATGCGTAATAGAATTTTCTAAGTAAAAATAGGAAATACTTTATCCTCAATTAAATTAAAAAGTGTTTAACAAACAATAGTGTTAAACTATTTACCGACATCCCAACTAACACTTATTAAAATGTTGATATTTATGCCCATTAGTATTAACAAGACACAGTCTTGATTGTAGAATTTGAAAATTATGCTCATAATTTAAAATTTGAGCAGTAATTTTGCAAACTTCAGGTTGCGAACATTATGCAGTCGTCTAGTATATATATTAAATCTATTAGATACAAATAATATTTAGATGATCAATGTGGAGGAGATGGGGCCTCATTTATCATCCTGATTAAAAAATTTTAGAAATATAAATTTTCTATTTTAGCTAGTGATGTTTAATGATCAAATTTTGATAAAAAGAGAACAAACATCATATAGAATTTCACTGGAGTGAAAATCTTCTGATTTTTCATTAAATATCCATTTGAATTTTTAAATTTTGTATCATTGTTGGTCCAGTGATGGTCCAACTGGTTATACCAATCAAATTGAACTTCTGGTTCAGTATAAGATATAATTCAATTATTTAATTTCTAAAAATATGATTAAACATTATATAATCATATATTGATCACTGTCCACATGACATAAATCGTACGTTTACTTTAGGTATAAAATGCAAATTCATAAACTACAATGATATATTCTTCAAAATATATGTTATTTCAAGAGCACGTCGTATTTTATTAACACTTTTTTAATAGTAATACCAATATTCTTTTGAAATATTGGAATCGTAGTGTTATGCTCTTCAGGAGCAATAAAATATTATCATTTGAAATCATGAATTGTATAAGAATTTACTCTTCAAGAGTAAAAACATAATTTACGTTAGATCGTATTTAATTATGCTATTCGGAAGCAAGTAAAATCTAACTAAAATATTTATCAATAATAATTTGCTACTTTAAAAACAATAATATTCCTTTTAGAATATTGACAATGTTGTGCAACATCAGTACTACCAATAAATTATTGTTTAAAAACATTAACTCTTCATGAGTATGTTTTCTAGACAATAATAACATACTCATGAAGAATTAATGTTTTCTAGACAAATATTAATATTTGCAGAGTTGTACTTCTTTGGGAGTGCTTTATATTTTATTATTGCTTTTTCAACAGCAATAAATCAACATCTTTATTTGAAATATTAAAAATTGTAATTCATGCTTTTCATCGACAGTATGTCAATATTCTTCTTGAATATTGAAAATTATAATTATTGCTCTTCAAAAGTAAATTAGGGTGCGTTTGGTTTGCATTTTCGTTTTCTATTCTCATTTTTGAAAATAGAAAACGTTTTCTGTTTTAAGGGACTATTTTTGAATTATAGAAAATGTATTTGGTTTGTCATTTTGAAAAATGATTTCTCAAAATAGAAAACTAGAAAATGTGTTTGGTTTAAAATTTTTATAAATTGTTTTATGACATTTATTCAGTTAATTTAATTATTTAGTGAAACATAATAATTTTATATTAATATATTACCAGATAATATATATTTTAAATTTGGTGAATTTACTATTTTTTCTTGCTACAAAAATAAAATAATAAATAATAAATGTTTAGAAATTGTTTTATGACATTTATTCAATTAATTTGATTATTTAGTAAAACATATTAATTTTATGCTAATATATTACCAGATAATATATATTTTAAACTTGACGAATTTAATATTTTAAAAGTACTGTCGAGCATCCTAAAAAATATGAGAAAACGGTGTGTTTTGAGTGTTTTTCTCATTTTGAGTTTTTAACTGAAAACACTCAAAACGAAAAAAAATCGTTTTGAGTTTTCAATTATAAATTTTTCATTGTTTTCGAAAATGCATTTCAGGAAACAAATGACCAAACGCGTTTTGGGCATTTTCAAAAGCTAAAAACAGAAATCGACAAGCCAAACGCCCCTAATATTCTTTTGGAATATTAATAATATCGTGCTACTTCAAGAGCAATAACGAATTATTATTTAAAAACACGATCTTTTCGGGAACATATTTTCTAATAGAATGTAAATATTTGAAGAGTAGTGTATCTTCAGAAGCAATTATATTCTTTTAAAATATTAACAATATTGTGCTACTTCAGGAGAACAAATTATTTGTAACTGAGAGATATCAGAGTATTAAATTTATAAACTATAATATGTATTTAAAAAATATATATGAACGTGATAATTAATTGAACGATAAACAAGAAACAAACAATTAAATACATCACGTGCAATTTTTTGATGAAAAAATAATCAGCATATTTTTGTTTTTTTATTATGGAACAAAAATTATGGAATCAATTACCTATTGCACGAGTATCAATTTTTGATTTGCCTATTGTATTGAACCTAGCTAGAAGGTTCCACGATGATTAAAGGCAATATATTTCAACATCTCACGTTTCAAAATACGTCTCTTTTATTTTTGAAAAATCCCTCTATAAATTAGATAACCTTCAAGTAAAAGTATAGCCACGAAACCTAAATGCAATATATGCACGTGGTAGACAATTCATCCACTTTCAATGCCTCCCCTTTTTTTCACAATTTTTAAGATGCATGTATATATACACGAGAGAGAGAGAGAGAGAGAGAAGAATTCTTTTGACGAGGCAAGTTTCATATAATGAGATTATTGTACTGATAACATGTTAAAAGAGAAAAAAGAAGAAAATATGGAGAATTCAATCGACTTATGTGTATTATTAAGAACCAATATTTTATATTTATAGGGTCCAAAATAAGAGTTACAATTGAAATTAAATAAATTTTCTAGACTATATAAGACTTATCTATATGTCATGATAACACTAAATAATCATCAATAATTATCTCATTATTTTACAACATTTATCTTATTAGAGCTAGCATTAATTGGATTATTATCTACAATCCATATAATTTTTTTCTAATATCAAAAATAATATCAATAGCACTATAAGTTTAGAGCAGATGTCCTGACTCGATTGTTACCATTAAAATTTTGACACCTCAGCTAAATTTCTTAGGTGTCAAAATTTTAGTGAACGTCAAATTAGTAGTGACGAAAAACAATAGTCATAGACTTTATTTAAAGAGAGGTGTGGTTAAAACTGAAAACTAATTAAGAAATGGCAGATCTTGCAGGAGTTTCAAGGTGCTTCTTTGTCGGGGTTTTATGCTTGATTTTCCTCATGACATCAGGTTCTTATATTTCTTACATTAACCAATTTTAGTGAGATAAACAAAAAAGGAGACTGGAAAGTTGCTAATTGAGCATTTTAATTTTTGGATCCGAATTTATTGATTTTAAAGTCTAATTATAGCGGGTTGGACAAGATTATAGTAACGTATAATTTCTCGATTGTAATGTTTATTGGTTGTTAATTGTTAACTATTTTATTTAAAGTAAATTTTTTGTTCATTGGCTTTATATGGAAATTGGATAAATATTTAAATTTTGATGATGCAAAAATATTTGTAAAATTGCAGAGCAAATGGATAAAGGAATGGCAATTAATGTGCCTCTGGCTTGCATTGGAGATTGTTCAGAGTTCAAAAACTGCAATCAAGCTTGCATCGACAAAGGATATCCAATTGGTGGATTTTGCTTGGGATCTAACAAATTGCAACTTACATGTTGTTGTACTAAGAATCGATAACATCTGGACTTTTCTTTAAACATCTTTTGATCAATTGAAGAATAAATAAAGGAAGAAATGAAGTGAGATTGTTGTGTTATTAATATGTTATAAATAGTGGCATATATACTAGTATATCTTTTTATTATTATTTATTTAATCAATTTATTGCTGATTTAATGATTAAATAAATATTATTTATGTGAAAGTGGTAAAGTCTTAAGGGTAAATTCATTGGGCCTACTGTGGAAAGTCTCCACATGGGTATGTGAAAAAGTGAATTTGGTGCAAATTTCCCACTTCAATCAAATTGTGTAAAGGATGTGAAAACCTAGCTATTTAAGTTGAAATTATGGTGCCATTATAAATGAGTGCCAGATTTGAGAAAATCTGATTGTCGGTCAATTGTTCACAGCCCTTTCTTCTGACGGCGTTCTTGTCGAGTTAAATGAGAGGTTGCCTTCCTTTCTTTGTTAATGACTTCGAGTAAGTCGCTGTGAAGGAAAGTCCAAAAATGTTGGAATACGTCTCCGAGGAACCTCGTACCCGATCAGAGAAGTCATTTTTTTAAGGAAAAATTTATGCATTTTTGGGATCCACGTGCTCCCTAATTAAAATCTCTTAGAGGTCCAAATGGAATGAACTTGAGTAAGTTGAAAAAGGACATACAACCTTGATAAGAACATTTGCAATCTATAATAACGTGCTTGAAAATAATGATATACGAATACTAGAGTAATTATACGACATTATAACTATTTCACATTCATTTTAATTTTAAGTCGGTGCTCCTTTATCATATCAAAACCACTTGCCATAACTACGTCTAGATATTGAACGACGTCTCTCGTCTCTTTTAAATATGATAATACAACTAATAACAAAGCTAATAGATAAAAATAAATAAATGAATAAATATTATTGATGATGAATAAATATTATAAATAATCCAGATGTATTAAATAATATAATCAATGCAATTAATTTACGTTAACCTTCGTTCGGTGAACTAAGCATTAATGTTGCTTGGTAAGATTATATATTATAATGCATGAATTGACATCAAATGTTGGAAATTCCAATGGATTTTGTACATCAAGTATGATTATTAAAAAGTTGAACTCCAACTTTGAAAGCCCCTACCATCTTGTCCCTGAAGTATCGTGAGGGAGGTGAATCGTCGGATGTGTCCCAACAGATCAGGGAACAAGAGCTTACTTGTACACTGTGTCCACAAAGAATCAAATTTCATATCTCAAAAATCGAACCCTCACACTGTGACTGTCAGCAAGACTGAGACTACCTCACTCCTATCCTTTACACCACTGGGTTATGCCCTGGGGGCACATCAAGTATGATTATTACCTTACAATGAGGCGATTCAGTGTAGATTGTAATAATTTTGGTCAAGATTATACTATAATCTCTTCAATCAAATACAAACAAAAATATTTATTATAAATAGGGTGTAGGATTTTACATTCATTAATTGAATTTTTCATACAAGAGAAGTCTCATTTATTCTAGACTATACAATGGAAACCAAGAAAATTTTGTCTGTTCGAACATCACTCTTCATTGGACTAATTTGCATGGCTTTGCTCTTCACATCTGGTAATTATTTTATTTCTCAATTTATTGTACACATAGACATGCACGGTCGTTATTTTTCATAATTTTTCGATTAGAAATAAAATATTCAGTAAATTTACGAAGTAAAGTTTAGTAATATGACAAATTGTTGTGTAAATTTTTCAGTGAGATGTGAAGAAAAAAGCTGGCTGGTGATTCAAGGGCCATGCTCTAAGTTCCCGAACTGCAACATAACTTGTATAGGAAATGAATATAAGAGGGGAGGCAAGTGTCTTCGACCTGGAAAAGGAGCGCCTCTGGCTTGTGCCTGCGTTTCTCCATGATTTAGATCAAAACTAGGCTACAATCCTTTTCTTGAATAATTTTCTGAGTTGTGTCGAAATAAAAATGAAAATCGTTAAATAATTTTCTGAGTTGTGTCGAATTTTGCTCTTTTTTTTTTCTTTTTTTTTTTAATATATTCTATACATTGATAAAGAGAGAATACGTTGGAAAAGAACTATTTACATGTTTTCTTCAATCAAGGGTGACATTGACCGTTATTGGAGGCGTTGGATAGACTTATGCGCAAAATTACATATCTTTATCTTCAAAAATTTTCTTTTTGTTAATGAAAAAACTCAATAATTCTTTTTATTAGAACCCCAAAAGAAAACGTATCGTAACCCAAGGATTGATAATCTAGTCCCATCATAAAAGACGTGGGATCTTTTTTTGTTTCTTTTGTTATTGAAAATATAACAAACTTTTGTACTGTTAGTTAAAATTTTATTCTTTTAAAATTTTTTCTTTATTATTATATGGGGATATGTAGGTGAAGGAAAAAGGGAATTGTAGGAAATAACACTTCGTATGTGAGCATTTGATAATATTATATTAGATCCACGTAAATTCTGTTTCAAATGAAGATTTTCAAAAGTTTTCTGAATTCTACAAAAGTCCATAAAATTAAAATAAAAGTTCATAGAAGTCTACGAAAGATTTCCACTAATTTTATATAAATTATAAAAAGTCTACAGAAGTCATCACTTAAAAAAAGTCCACCAAAATTTTCAAAAGTTTTAATTGAATACATCCCCCTTTAATATACATTACATAAAATTTCTTGATTACAACTTGCACTCCAAACATATTTCTTTCTATTGATAAATTTAATTTATCGACAAAAATTGTGACGCTAATAAGTAACGAAAGTTAAAATAAATATTGGCATAAAAAAACCTACAAATAACAAAATGGTACTAAAAATAATATTTTAAAGTTAACAATGAAGCTTTTTGTCGTTCTTAACTTTAGAGAGAAAAATCTTACGACTACTAATTTACATTAAAATTGTCTTCATTAAATAAAACAATAAAGATAAAAAAAAAAATTTGAAATATTATCTTTAGAAAATTTTATTGATTGTTAAGTAACAATTAAAAAATAATGTAAGATTCAATTTTCTGTTAGTAGCGTTTAGAAATTTTCTTCGTCTACTATCAGAGTCCAGAGCGCTGTCCGTAATGTCTGATGACATCAAAGAAAGTATTGCCAATTGTAATTGTTGACGATTATACATCGATAATCATTTAGTGTGTGTTTCATGAAAGACTTTTGAACGATTGTTCTAAAATGTTAAAAAATATGTGAGAATTGTTATAAAAAGAGAGAAAGGAGAAGAGAATAAAGAAAAGTCAATAAATTTGTGTATATTATTAAAAACCAATGTCCTATATTTATAGGGTCCAAAATAAGAGTTATAATTAGAATGAAATAAATCTTCTAAACTAGATAAGACTTATCTGTGTATCATGATAATACTAAATAATCATGAATAATTATTTCACTCATTATTTACAACACTCCCCCTTTGTTGATTATTTATACAACAACTATTTTATTGAAAACTTGTTTGACAAAAAAAATCGATGCGACAAAAATGCTAACAAATGATAAAAGACAAATAATTTGGAGTAATGAAATATTGCATCGTTAAAATCTTGTCAAGAAAATCCAATGGGACAAAACTTGATCGAATGAAAAAGAGTACAGTTACTCTCCCTAATTTTAATTCTTGTATCAAGCTATCCATATTTCGTACATCTATGCCTTCAATATTACAATTTCTAGTGAAGTGTGTCAATATTGTCTTGCATAGTTTTCAAATAACATCATTTTCATAAGAGATATTTATCAACCTTTAATGATTGTAGTAACATAATGATTCGAAAAATAGCTCTTGTTGATCTCTTCGAAAATCTCATACGTATAAAAGTATACTTTTTGAGGATAAATGCCTTGTAGGTTAAGGACATCATTATACAAAGAATATGTCTTATTAAAACATTATTAGGAAAAATCCAATGGGAAAGACCTAGAGAAGGAAAAAGTGTACATTATTTTTTTGAATACCTATAAAAGTCCCTTCATTAAAAACCTTGCTAAGAAAATTCAATGAGACAAAACCTTAGTCAAGGAAAAAAGAGTACAAGCGTATTTACTTTCGCTCATGATAATATCACTTGAATTATACTTCAAATATATTAAATCCTTCTTCTAGGATGGTATCAAAATTATACAAGATAAATTGTGTATAATCACATTTATTACATGCACATCAAATTTCATGCATTGTCAGGATAATGAAATAGAGACTTGTAATTATATTCACCATATGATAACTTATCTATTTATACATGTCTTCGCGACATTTATTATGTAAAAAGTCGTACATTTTATATTACGGGTTTACTTTTTTCATTTTCATTTTGTATAAGTATACACCTTTTGATGTTCCAGCTGTAGATTCATAAATTTCAAGTTTCTCTAGTAAATTCAATTTAAAATTGATCCCTTTTAATTGGCCAATCATTAATTCATTGATATATTTCAATGCATTTATTTTGATTCCTCGCTATAAAATGTAGCATATTATATGTAAAATTATTGTCGACAACTTTTTTTCTTGTTCGACTCTATTTATTTTTCCACAATAACATAACTTATTAAGATATCTCAAATTTTAACAAATCAAGTACCTGAACCTTTTCTGGACTTTTATAATTTGTTATGTCTAAAGACTCATCAAAAGTATATGCCACATTTATTGGGACCATCTTTGCTAATTGCTCCATCTTTGTTTGAAGTTTTTTGTATTAGAATCGAATACTATCACGCTTCAGACGTGCCATAGATATATCAAATACAATGTTATCAAATTTTCTTCCTAGGACATCAATTTGTATTGGAGCATTTAAAACTTGTACGTGAGATATTGTTTTTTTTTTATCAGTAAATGCATCTAAATAAACTATTTTTTAAACTTCCGGTTCGAATAATACTTTGCAAGAATTTAGATGCATTTGTACAGTATTTTCAACTTCTTAATTCCTCCGTCTAATGCTCAGAGATTTGTCCAATCAAATTGATAATCCTAAATTACGTTTATCACATATCACCCATTTGAGATAAAGGTTGAAATTACGCATTTATTCTCAACATTATTTACTTTTCATCTCATTGCAATGTGGTAAATTAATTGCACTATTAAATAATATGAGGAAGAAATTAGAATATGATCATAAGCACATTATAATGGGAGGAACTATGATATTGACATGATGCATAATAGTATTCCCACAGAATTGGAAAAAAACTTTGTTTTCAATTAATTCGGGAGTTTAACATGTTAAATCATTTATCGACATCTCAACTAACACTTGTTAAAATGTTAAGATTTAGAATCACTAGTATTAACAAGATACAATCTTGATTATATAATCTGAAAATTATGCTCATAATTTAAAATTTGAACAGTAATTTCGCAAACTTCATATTACAAACACTATGCAATCATCTAGTATATATATTAAATCTATTAAATACAAATAATATTTAAATGATCAACATAGAGGATGATGAGGCCCCATTTATCATTCTAATTAATTTTTAGAAATATAGGGAATTCAGTCCCTATTTTAATTAGTTATGGTTAGTGAAAAATTTTCGATAAAGAAAAAAACATCATATAGGATTTCACTGAATTGAAGAATCTTCTGGTTCTTCATTGAATATCCATTTGATTTTTGATTTTTTATTTTTTAATTTCGCATCATTTTTTATCCAGTAATAATCCAATAGGTTATGCCAATCAAATTGAACTTTTAGTTCAATATAAGATATGATTCAATTATTTAGTTTCACCCAATATGATTAAACATTATATAATCGTATAATGATTAATGTCCACATGACATAAATCGTATATTTTCTTTTAGGGATAAATACAAATTCATAAATTACACATAGTACATTGTTCAAAACATATGTTATTTCAAGAACACATTGTATTTTATTATCGTTTCTTTAAGAGAAATATCAATAGTCTTCTGAAATATTGGAATCGTATTGTCGTGCTCTTCAAGAGCAATAACATATTATTATTTTAAATAATAAACGACATCATCATTATGATCAGTAACTCTCGTCGATCAATGATCAATGGTCAACAACCGTCCTAGCTGACCAACAACCGCCCTAGTTGACCAACAACCTTAGATTCGCCCTTGTCCTCACATCACCACATCAGAAGGTTGGTACCCTTCTCTAGTCTACCCTCTATTATAATACCCCATCTGTATTATGCTTAAATTTTATGTGCAATAAGGATGATACGGATTGAAATGTATGTCAGAGAGAAATGAGTATAATTTGAAACATCGAATCAGAGGAACTACGGAAGTCAATTTTAGAGGCTTTAATTTTTAGATTTTTTTTTTAAAATCAAATTGATGAGAAGTCCGAAGGGGAAGGAGGAGAAAAATTGAGATTTTATAAGGATGTGGGTGACGGGGATGATCTATGCAAGGTTTGATCAATCTAAGGGTCCAAATGTAAAAATTAAAGCGTTAAAGACGATTTTTGCATAATAGACAAACGATGGGATGTTTTGTGTCAATTACTCTCTTTTTTCTTTTGAACCTCCGTATCATTATAAAGTATACCTTAACTGTAAGGGTAGGAAAAGAAATTAAGGTCGGGTTTTGAATCTTTATTTTTTCCTTTTTATGTTTTGAAATTTGATTTATATTTAAATTATAAAATCCTAAAAAATTGTTTTACAACCGGATGGTTGGATCAAATTGATTTTAAAACTCACAATGCAAATCAAACCGAATAACTTAATAACTTCATTAACTCAACTTATTCAAATCATTTAGCGATCAAAAATTGACTTGACACGAGTCAAATAGGCATATCGATGTTTAATTTGTCCAGCCCTCTTTATGGGGACAACAATTTTGAACTTTGTTCCATTGAGATAAATTTGTAATTTGTACAGGGTTATTTTAGTCTTTTTGTAAACTATAATTACTGCACTGTCTATAAATACCCAATGTATCACGCCATTTTCATTGACTTGGAATACAGAATTTTTCCTGCCTTTTTTACCGTCTTCTTCAGCTCTCTTGTTGCAAAATCATCATGGTATCAGAGCTGTGAAGTTTCTTTTTGGCGATGGCAAGAGAGTTTAATCAACAAGTAGAGGTTCAACATCAGCCAGCTCATGCTGATTCGACAGTCGATCCTTCTGTTGCAGGTGTGAGTGTTGGAGACACAAATACTACTGTTAATCGATCAATAAATGATCCTAACAGTCCTTGTTATCTTCTCTATGGCGATAATACAGGTTTGCAACTCATATCTATCATGTTGTCTGAGGATAATTACACCACATGGAGTCGTGCAATTATCATAGCTCGCAGTGTCAAAAATAAGGAAGGTTTTATTGATGGATCCATTTTTAAACCTGCTGTGAATGACCTGCTTTATGGTGCTTGGAGGCGATTTAATCATGTAGTTTCTTCCTGGATCATAAATTCCATTCCAAAAGAACTTTATCCAAGTGTGATGCATAAAGATTCAGCTCGGCAGATTTGGATCGAAGTAAGGGATCACTACAGCCAAGGAAATGGAACTCGAAATTATGAGATAAAGAAGCAAATTGCTTCAATTTCTCAAGACAATAACTCCGTCAATTCTTACTTAAATCGGGAATTAGACAATTATAGGCCAGAAGTAAGTAGTGCAGACTACAAAGCTGAAGATCAAGTTATGCAATTCCTAATGGGTCTAGATGATCAATTTTCCAGTGTGAGAAGCCAAATTTTATTAATGGAGCCACTACCTTCACTGAACAAGGTGTTTGCCTTGGTCTTACAAGATGAAAGGCAAAAAGGAATTGTTGCTAAGAAACAACAGAGTTTTGATGTAGCAGCTTTTGCCAACAAGGCTGTGTCTAGTTCATATGGAAATCAGAGACACAATGTATCCAATCAAACTCAAAGGAAAGGAATGCCTATATGTACTTATTGTGGAATGTTAGGTCATCTCAGAGGGAAATGTTACAAATTGATTGGATACCCCCCTGGGGATAGGCTTGCCAAAGGGAAATCTTCAGTTGCTAATGCTGTAGGTCAAGCTTCCCAGGCAAATAATTCAGAGCTGATTAATTCTTTGTCCAACCTCACTATTACACCAAGTCAGCACCAGCTGATTATGGCCATGCTTGCTCCACAGCTGCAAGGTCAACAACCTCAGGAGGTTATGTCTTCTTCTACCCATGTACCTGATGCCTTTGCATTTTCTGTTAATCGTGCATGCTATCTAAATCCAGGTAAATGGATCATTGATACTGGGGCTTCAAAACATATGGTGTGTTCCATTAATCAATTGACTGTTGTGACTAGTAAAACTAAAGGTTCAGTAAGATTACCAAATGGGGATATTGTACAAGCTACACACATTGGTATTATGAAGCTATCTGATACATTAACCTTGACTGATGTATTAGTTGTGCCAAGCTTCAACTTCAATCTGATTTCTGCCAGCAATCTTGTTATCAAGCATAAATGTTTATTGTTATTCTTACATCACTTTTGCTTTATTCAAGATCTTTTCACCTGGAAGACGATTGGGGTAGGGAAACTTGAAAATGGTTTGTATCATTTCCAATGTTCTGATAATCAACTCAATGGGCAATTTTCTTCCACTTCTCAAAGTATTCCAACAAAGTCTATCTTTCCTGTTCTCAACAATGTAGCTTCCTTCAGTGATGTACAAGTTCCTACTCTACATCTTGATTGTAATAATTTTGATCCTGCGGTATGTAATCTTACATGTAAGAAGGATATTCATATTGATATTGATATATGACATTGTCAAATGGGACATATTCCTACTTCCAAACTATCATTGTTGTATAAAATTGTACCTACAATTACCTTTGATCAACATTTACATTGCACCATTTGTCCTATAGCAAAATAACATAGGCTACCTTTTCCTAAAAGTGACACCAGAAGTTCAAACATATTTTATCTCATACATTGTAACATCTGGGGACCACATTCTATTCTTGCCTTAGATGGTTCGAAATATTTTTTGACCATTGTTGATGATTATAGCCGCATGACATGGACATATCTTACGAAAGAAAAATCTCAAACTAGGTCCATCATCCAATCATTTTACAATTTGATCCAAACACATTTCCACTGCAACCTAAAAGTCTTAAGGTCAGACAATGGATCTGAGTTTCACATGCATAATTTCTACCTTTCCAAGGGAATGTTGCATCAATTAAGCTGTGTTGAAACACCCCAACAAAATGGGGTTGTTGAACGCAAACACCAACATTTACTTAATGTAGCTCGTGCCATAAAATTCCAAGCTGATTTACCTAACCAGTTCTGGGGAGATTGCATATTAACTGCCACACACCTTATCAATCGAACTCCCACTACTATTCTTGGAAACAAATCTCCCTTTGAAATGTTATACCAAGAAAAACCATCTTACAGTCATCTAAGAGTCTTTGGATGCCTTTGCTATACATCCACCCTAAAAAGGAATAGAATAAAATTTGATCCACAAGCCAAGCCTTGTATATTTCTTGGATACCCCCATGGCATGAAGGCCTATAAATTGTATGATCTTCAATCCCATTCCATCCTTGCTTCAAGAGACGTCATATTTCATGAGAACATATTTCCATTTCGTAACTCAGATCTCCTAAAGTCTTTATCAAATTTCAGTCTTTCCCTTGAAGTTGATCAGCCTCTATTCCATCCACATTTTTATCCTTCTAATAATATTCCATCTTTCCCATCTGCACATACCCTAGTAACTCATTCTAATCATCACTCCCCAACAACATCAGCTACTTTTCCTCCTAGTTTTTCTTCTAGTACTCCAGAATTCAGTTTTGATCATCATTCTCCTATGATGAATTCTGATTCACATGTTCTTGTCATTCGAAAATCTAACAGAACCAAACACCCTCCTTCATACCTTCGTGATTACCATTTTAGTTTGGTATCTCAGAAGCCTTATCCCCAATCTGATTCCTTGGTAAAAGGTTTTGCATCTAGTAAACAGTACCCCATTTCAGATTATCTGGGCTACAATATGCTATCTGCTCCTCATAGAAAATATGCATTGGCTCTCTCTACTGTCTATGAGCCTCAATCCTATGCTGAAGCATCACAACATCAAGACTGGTGTAGGGCTATGGATACTAAATATCAAGCACTTGTCTCTAATAATACTTGGACTGTCGCTAAGATGCCTTCTCACGAGACACCAATAGCTTGTAAATGGGTGTTTAAGGTCAAGATTCATGCAGATGCTTCGGAGGAAAGAAAGAAGGCTCGCCTTGTAGCGAAAGGGTTCACACAGCAGGCTAGGTTAGACTATGAGGAAACCTTTTCACCTGTTGCAAAACTGGTCACAGTGAAAACCTTGTTGGCTATTGCGGCATAGAAATGTTGGCACCTTCATCAGCTGGATATTAATAATGCTTTTTTGCATGGTGACCTCGATGAGGAGGTATATATGCTTATGCCTCCGGGATATGAGGAGCAGGGGGTGGATGGAGAGCAGCTGGTTTGCAAACTAAACAAGTCCATTTATGGACTTAAGCAAGCGTCGAGGCAGTGGAATGCAAAGTTGACTGCATACATCTTATCAAAGGGATTTAGGCAATCAAAATCAGATTATTCATTGTTTTGTAAGGAGGAAGGCAGCTCATTTACAGTTCTCCTCATCTATGTAGATGACATAATTATAGGAGGCAATGATCTGGACCATATAGAACAATTCAAAAAGGAGTTAAATGATCGGTTCAGGCTAAAAGACCTAGGAATTCTAAAATATTTTCTAGAACTTGAAATTGCCGATCTTCGAAGGGGATATTAGTCTGCCACGTAAATATGCATTGGAAATTTTAACAGATGCTGGATATATTGGGGCCAAACCAGCAAACAGCCCTTTACCACACAATTTGAAGCTAAGTATGAATGAAGGAGAAGTACTCACAGATGCCAGTGTATATAGAAGACTCGTAGGTAGACTTCTATACTTAACAATTACAAGACTTGACTTATTGTATGCGGTGCAATTGCTTAGTCAGTTCCTCCAATCTCCAAAGCAGCCACATTTGGTAACAGCTCACCATGTGTTGAGGTACATAAAGGGCACACCAGGTCAAGGCCTATTCTTTGAAGCAAACCTTGATTTGCATCTTAAAGGCTTTTGCAATGCTGATTGGGCAGCTTGCTCAGACACTAGAAGATCCATAACCGGTTATTGCATTTTTTTGGGGAACTCACTTGTATCTTGGAAATCCAAAAAGCAACACATGGTCTCGAGGTCCTCAATTGAAGCAGAATATCAATCAATGGCAGCTGTAGTTTGTGAATTAAGTTGGTTGAAGAACATTCTTTGTGATTTGGGTGTTGGACATAATCAGGCAACACTATTGTTTGGTGATAATCAATCCGCCATACACATTGCTAATAATCCTGTGTTTCATGAGCGCACGAAACACATAGAGATTGATTGTCATTTGGTAAGGGATAAAGTTCAAGCGGGAGAAGTAAAAATGATCTATACAGCATCACATGATCAATTGGCTAACTTGCTAACCAAATCATTAAGTGGAACACGACTCCAGCTGCTGCTAAATAAGATGGGAGTATTGAATATTCATACTCCATCTTGAGGGGGTGTATTGAGATAAATTTGTAATTTGTACGGGGTTATTTTAGTCTTTTTGTACACTCTAGTTACTGCACTGTCTATAAATACCCAATGTATCACGCCATTTTCATTGACTTGGAATACAGAATTTTTCCCGCCTTTTACACTGTCTTCTTCAGCTCTCTTGTTGCAAAATTATCACAAAAAATATATATATAATAATAATAATAATAATAATAATAATAATAATAATAATAATAATAATAATAATAATAATAATAATAATATTCAGTATTCAACTTAAAACCCGGAGAATAGACAACTGCAGTACAACAAATGAAATACTAGGTCATCCTTCATTAGAGAAATTAGTTTGTTAACCATTCATAGGAGAAGAAATCGCAATGTTTTGCCACTCCATCCACCATGATTCTAATTAAAATACCTTCTATATAGGATCTTGTTATGTTATATATAGATGGCCGTAGTGGGATGATAGAAAGTGCAATCACAGAAGTCATCACAACAAACTCTTCAAGAAAATCAATTAGTTAAAGTAAGAGAAATGGCAAGCATGGCTCTAACCACCTCTCTTTCTAAGCTCCAATCAACCAGAGCAGTCATCAAACGCAGCCCATGGAGCTCTAGGGTTTTTGCCGGTGCATCACCAAGACCTTTCCCGGTATAATACGTCTCGAGTCTAATTGTACTGTACGCATATTTCCTCGATCTTAAAAAGAGATTATGAATAATTTATGTTGAAATCTATAGACATGCTTCCCAGATGGTGGCATCTTTATCATTTTATATCACAGACCATCGAGCTCAAGATTTATTTGTATGTTAATGAATTTTCTGATCTTTTTAATTCTAAGAAACATTAACAGGCAAGTAGACGTTTTGGGGCCATGGCTACCTCTGAGGCTACCGATGCAGCAAAACAAGGCCGCAATGCCCTTAATAAGGGTATTGATGCAGCAAAGACGGGAAGCCAGGAAGCCAAATCCGAGGCTGCTAATGTCGCTGAGAATGTATATATAGCATCATTTTCCATTATTTTTTCATATAAATCCTTCCTTATATACGAGTTAACAGATTGAAATTACTTAAATCAGGCGGCTCAAAAGACAAAGGACTTGGCAGGGAAGGTGTCAGACACTGCACAAGATGCTGCCGGGAAAGTGAAGCAAACTGCGGAAGATGCATGGAGTTCGGTTAAGGACACCACCCAGAAAATCAAAGACACCGTGGTGGGCAAGGCGGAGGAGTCCACAGAAAGCATGAAGGAGCCTATGAGGGAAGGAGCAGCAAAACTCAAGGACAACATGAAGAATTAAGCACTTTTCCACTCTTTTTTTGCATACCAGTCTTCATTTGAATTTAGGAATAATTTTCCACTTGATTCTTTGGTGAGAGAATACACAAGAATCAAGTTAATAGATTGTTTCGCCCATTTTTATGTGTTATTGAGCGATCCATCTTGTACTGCTCATATACTTTCGTTTATTAATTTTTTTGGTGTGTATGAAAGATATTTTGTAGCATTAGTTACTAAAAAATGAAGAATTAAGAACTTTTTACTCAGTTTTATTTGCTTGTTTAGTTTTATTGCTTATTCAATTGGATCACAGCTGCTCTAAATTTGATATACAATTTCAGCTACTGGGTCGAAAAGATCTTGTAACTTCTCGGTTTCTGTCATCAATAGGTTATCGAAAACTCTCTGTGAGTTCTGGTGTTTGATAGGATAAAACCTTTTGCAAACCTCCAAACTCCTCCTGCAGGATTTCCCATGCAGCCTTTGCCTTCTTCATGTCATATATTATTGGAAATTTACCTTGTTCACACCTTGCTGTATATAGTGAAGAACCCTTTTCTTATAGTGAAGAACCCTTTGCATCTTTCTTAATCTGTAAGTTATTTTTATTGCTTTCACGGCTTATCAGCATGGATATGCTATTTGTTGCTCCTCATATCCGTCATCAACTATTTCTCATAGGTCTTGTGAGATTTAAAACGCATTTGACTGCTCCAATAGTCATAATTTTCTCCATATAAAATGGTAACTGTTGAGTGATATTGAGCCTCTCTCACCCCAAAAAATAGTTCAAGAGATGGAGCTTTCCCTCATATTTATAAACTGAATACCAATCATATCCACAACGATGTGGGACAATTTTAATAATCTCCTCCTCACACATTGGGTTTTGTGGGAGACCAAACACATCTCCCCCTACACATCGGACCTTACGAGAGACCAAACCTGTCTTCCCAACAAGGCCTGCGGGAGACCAAACCTGTCTCCCTCTCACACAAATTCGTATCTTTGTGACTGTTGAGCTGGAAACTTGTTGATAAACCGGGCTCTGATACCAGTTTGAACCTCTCTCATCCCAAAATCTAGTTCAAGATGTAAGGCCTTCTCTCATACTATAAATTGAATACCAACTCCATTCACAACAGATGTGCGACAACCTCAACAGTAACTTGGCCTGAAGAATATTGAAGGATTAAACTCTTTTGCCAGAAAATGCTTGTCCAATTGGATTGACCTACACACGTATGCACATAGGACTCGTGTGAATAAAAAAAGCTCTCTCACCCCCTATTGTGAGTGTTGAAAATGTCAATTTAGCTCAAGTAGCTCTAGGCTCGGCTCGGGCCAAACCCCATTTTGGAGCGTCGGCCTAAGCTTGAGCCAGCCAGGGCATGCTCATATAATAATAAAAAAAAACCAGAAAAATGATGCTACGGGCTGCTACATAGCTACCAGCAAAAGGCAGGTAGCTACCGCTAACACGCTGCCTGCATTTTGTTAATAAAAAAAGGTGAGCCGGCACAGCTTAGCTCAATGAGGCTCAAGTCAAAAGTTCGGATCGAGCCTAAATATTTTGGCCGAGTAAAAGCTCGATTCGACTTGAGCCCATAAAAGTTAGCACCATTTTACTTAAGCATGATTCAATATTGAAACAACAATCATGCTACAATGCCAGAATATTTGACATAATGTCACATGATAATCGATAAAAATTTGGAGAAATGAATTTATTTATTTATTTATTTTCTTTTTTGCTTCGAGTTCAAAGACGCAAGACAATTTTCAGTTACTTTGAGGGAGATGGATTTTGCATCATGGGTCGTGCAAACAAAAATTTGGGCCTTAAGTTATGGACGGCAGACCCATTAATTTGGGTTTTCAAGAGGCCAGATTTATTTTTGTCCGGAAGTATAGGCCTCATAATGCAATTTCTGAGTTCAAATGGCAAAGATTTTAGGGAAAAATTTGCAACTCGGGTATTAACTGTGAGCCAATTCAATTTTCAAGTTTAAACTTTAAAGTTTCAAAATTCAAAACTTTGGTAATAAATAAATAATTAAAAATAAATTATTAATTAAATATATCAAGATCACAATTATATAATTAATGATCACAGCTACGTACTAGGAATGACAACAGAGAGGGGGGGCCTCGCGCCAAGTAATTTCTCATCCCATGCTTGCCCTATTACCCGTTTAAGGAGGATGAGGACATGGCATGGAGCTTGCCCCGTCTACTACCCATTTAATTGTTTTAGTTTTTCATAATTCATTTTATTGCTATCATAATATATTTGATAAAATAAGACTTTTATTGTTCGTATATTTCTTAAATAATCTTAGGTTCCATATTCTATTAAAAACCTAATGAAATTTTGTGGAGTTTTCTTTTTAAAATATTAAATTATTTTATTAAAAAAAAGTTAAACGAGGCAAGGCGAGGCTTTTGTTACCTACACCATCCCCGGGTCATCGGGACGACCCGATTATTTGATTAAGCAAGTAATTCCCACTCTTATAAAAATCGTTTTAACGAAAAAAAAATTTTGCCTTCCCTAGTACATATTTATAAGTCACAACTTATTTATTGATTACATATTATCAATCTAATTGGTCACAGATTGTTTCACGGTTACAAATAAAAAAATTTATAAGTCACAATTTATCCCACAATCTCATATTTTCAAATTAGTTGGTCAAATTATTTTTCAGTCACAAATTATATAATTATTAGGTCACAATTAAATGGTTAAGTCACAAATAATCAAATAGTTTATCACAAATTAACCAAATAGTTGGTCACATACACCAAACACCCCAATCCCACTTCCGATCCAATTCCACCACCAATACTTGATCACAAACACTCAAATAGTTTATCACAAATGCCTAAATAATTGGTGGGTGCAACGGCGACTGCCAC
Organism: Olea europaea var. sylvestris; assembly: GCF_002742605.1. Taxonomy (NCBI): domain Eukaryota; kingdom Viridiplantae; phylum Streptophyta; class Magnoliopsida; order Lamiales; family Oleaceae; genus Olea; species Olea europaea. The sequence goes on along the minus strand of NC_036247.1, from coordinate 17,559,490 downwards.
CACCATCGTGGACCACCACCACCACCACCACCACCACCAACACTAACAATAACAAGACTTACAATGCCAACAATAACTGCCCCCAACACTAAAACATAAATAATCAAAACTACTCCAAAAACCAATAAATCTAACAAAAACCACCACCACGGCACCACCGTCACAGATCACGCACCACAGATCACGGCACACACAATTGCACACTACCAATGCACCTAACCACTGCACACCACCTCACCCAACCCAACCACCGCACACAACATCGCGTCCAATCACTGCACATCACCATTGCACCCAACCCAACCACCACAAACAGCACCACGCCCAACCCAACCACCACGCATAGCACCATCAAACCCAACTACCACTACACAGCATCATCGCACCAACCACCACATAGCATCATCGTACCCAACCAGCACACATAACTCTCCATTCCCACCATAGCATCACCACACACCTCCACAACCACCCCAACTGCAAAAGCAACACACCATCACTACTTCCGCACCATAGAACCACAACCGAACCGTTTATCACTGCACCACTCCCAAAAAAAAAAAAGGGGAACGGGTCCGAGCCGCGCATGGCAACAACGGCAATAACCTGCCTCACACAAAGGAAAGCCACCTCTGCTATGTAGTGATGAGTCGTCGGAGTGAGTGCCATGTCTCATCGAAGTAGATTCACCACGTGAAATGAAGCGGCCAAGAGATGCACATTTTTCAAAATGAATTAGGATTTGTCGGGTCGATAAAGAGAAGGTGATAAATTAATTTAATTTATCATTATCATTATCATCATCATTATTATTATTATTATTTGAACAAAAAACTTTCAAATCTAATTTTTGAAATGATAAATTAAAAAACTTTAAATTTGATGATAATTTAAGACCAAAATCTCGACTACATAAATCATTAGCGAAAGAATTCAAGATGCTCAAGCTCAACTATAAAAAACATTTTATGATCTACGGCAAATCGAGAAAAGGACATAAGCCACAATGTGCAAAGGCCGGAGCTAAATAAATTTTTGATACCACACTTGACTAGAAATGTGTTACAAATGAATTCCTGAAGCAATTCTCTCAATGATTCCTTTGATGGGAGAGATTAAAACCAAAATTTACAGAGCACACGGCTAAGCACCATGAACTAAAAAATAAAGATTGCAGAACAAAATAGTGCAATCTCAACTAACGTGTTCTAAGTTATCTATAAAGACGACCACCATAGATCGGTATGACTTCAAAAGAAGCAATGGTGGGCTGAGCACTAGGAGGCAAAGGGCGAGGGCAGAAAAACAAAGATTGGGAGAAAAGTACTAAATCAAGAAATTATTGCTCATATGATGACATTATCATACTTCAATCGTTAATAAAGAATAAACGAAAGTGATTTTATCACAATACCATCCACTCAAAACCTAGGAACAACCAAAGCATCTTCTCACAGAAAATAGACTCGATGACGCAGGTTCCAGCTCAGGGTCAAGTTTTTTGCAAGGAAGGTGCTTAAAGAATGCTTTCACTGCTCCTGCTACCCCATCTTCATTCTCCATGGCCTTTGCAAGTTCAAATGCACGCTCCTTCACCTGCATATTCTCTCTCCTTTGTTATTCAAAAGTAGGAAAGTATTCTCACACATTCTCTCAAACGCACTTAACATCACTCATGTCTTACACTGACTCTCATTTTCAAACAAAAATTTATTCTTATTATTTCCCATTTATGACAAACATCCCAAGATCTAGAAAAATAGTTGAGTCAAGCAAAAAAGGGGGTTTCATAAATTCTAGCTTGACTTTCACTTTTTCTTCACGTAGGGAATATTTGTACGCAAGCATGTCTTCTGTGCTTTAGCAACTATACCATAAGATGGCAAAAGCGGAAAAAAAAAAAATTTAGAGAAGTACCTTGGGATCTAGCATAAATTTAATTGCATCTATCAACTTCAGAAGTGAAAATTCATCAACTGGTATGGGTGGAGGACCAACACCTCTAGCATGTACTCTATCTCCCCAAAAAGGTTGGTCACCGAAGAAAGGGACAATAGTTGTTGGACACTATATCAGAATAGTGATGAAAATCAAGTAGTATTCAAGAATGAAATCACAGTAGATGGAAGAGTGGAGATAAACCGATTGTGTTAATCATTACCGCAGCTTTGAGACCAGCAGCCGTCGTTCCAGCACCCCCATGGTGTACCTGAAAAAAGTTGGAAGAGATGGAAATCTTATATAGCTTAATATAAACACATTGGATTTAACCAGTGAATATCTAAACGTGCATAGAACAGGATAGTTGTACCAATTTGTTAAATTCTTCCAACATGATTTCACTCAAGAAGAATTCATACTATCCTTCAGCAAACCACATAACGAAGTGGTACAAGCATATATTCCTTGGCAATGTTTTCTGATATTATTAATGAATGTGAAATCTGTATGCATTTCTCGTGTTCAATGGAGTATGATTCATTGAGAGAATTTATGGATCCAAGATTATATGAATTTAAAATCTAGATTTTTATCAAAGTCAAAGTCAATAACTAATTTTAACCACATATTTCATAAGACCCACAACTTTTCAACCATACATTTCATAAACTTTTATCAAAATATGCTAAAAATCTAATTTTAATCCCCCACCAAACAAGGGCATGGTAAATAAATGACTTATATACAGCAGATATAATTCGAAATACATAAAATCAACATTTTGTATATGATCAGTGAATAAAGTTGAGCATTTTGTATATAATAATGCGCGACTATGGCTTGCCTAGTGAAACTTTATTATTTATTTTTTTCTATTATTTAAAAGCCTTTTATTTTAGGTCAGTTTCAAGTTTTTAAATAACTTTATTTGTACAAAAATCAAAAACGAAAACACACTAGAACATTTCAAACAAAATAGTTGCTCAACGAAATTGGAAAACAGTAAAGCTCAACTACTCAAAATCCATTGTCTTTCTCACCGGGTTCAAGAAATTCAAATTTAGTGAAGATTGAAGACAAGACATTAACTAGTTCATTTGATTTCAAAATAAATATTCTTGGACGTAATGTAATTATAATTTTGAGATTTATCGTTTTGTTGGATATGCCGAAAGTATGTATGAAGTTCCTATAAATCTATTAATAGTGTGTTTGATTGGCATGGAAAATATTATCTAGAAAAGAAAATATTTTCCATCTTTTGTGGAAAATAAAAACGACCTCTACCCAAGGAAAATATTTTCCTTAAAAACAAGGAAAATTAGGCATATTTTCAAAAGTTGGAAAATGTTTTTCATGAAAAAAAATAGCAATCAAACACTCCAAGTAAGAATTTGGGTGGAAATTTGATATTTTCCATGGAAATAAATGTAATCAAACACACCCTAAGTAAAATTTATTTAGTTGAAAATTGAAACTATGATAAATGTCTAGCTTTTACATTTCAAAAACTTAAAAGTTGTACAATTGACTAATTGTAGGAATTATTATGTAAATATAGTATTTTATAATTTTAGATGTTTGGCACATATTATTTTAATTATTAAATGATGTTAGAATGATTAAAAACTTAAAATAGTATTAAAAATAAGAAAATATTTTTTTGCATCTGATCTCGTAAAGCTTGAAGTTTGGCCTCCAAACCTAACCATGTTTGTGCTATTTAGAACATTGCCAATGTGTACGTGACGAAAGATAATATAATGGCTTACACAATAATTACCGAAACTCCTTCAAAGAAAATGAAGGAACAAATCAAATTACAGTACATAATCGGCATTAGCAAGTTCAAACTCAAGTATACAGAAAAAGAATGTAAGTAAAATTATCAATACTTTCAGACAAACAAACAATATGATGCATGTTCTTCATCAAGTCTGTGCCGAATGACATGGATAAATTTTTTTTTAGTGTGATGCTTTCCTGACAGATCAATTCTTCACGTTGTTTTTTCCTTAATTATGTCTGATTGGCCAAACCAAGAAGCTATTTTCCAATTAATTAAAAAAATGAATATGGTTAGCTTAGAAATTAACAAAGAGAAAGACTCGTTTAAGAATACCTTCTATCCATAATAACACTGAAAAATACGAACATATAAATTACTCAATCTCATCTGTAAATTGCATTATTATACAACTTCAAGCCTTATGCCTAGCCCTAGAACTCAACAATTACACCTAACTATAATTCAGTTCTACATTTCTTATCAACTCTAACAATTCCGTTGCAGTCTAACGAAATGAATGGAAATGTCTCAGAAAAGTAGGCACACAACATATAAGCCCAAAAATTATTTCACAAAATAATTCATCTTTTTCCCTTTATTGGTTTATTCCCCCTATAAAATTTCACATGCTAAAAGAAATTATTGAAATTTACTTGTAGGAGATAAATTTAATAGATATGCACTAATGGACATTTTTATTCTTCGACAAAATAATCTCTAGTTAGGAGTGTCAATGGGGCAATCCGGCTCACAAGCTCATATCATCCCTCATCCAAGCAAGAGCCGGACTCGTGCTTGTGAGGCGAGCTCGGCTCGGCCCATAAGCACGTCAAAATATAGGCTGAGCCTAGCTCACCCATGAGTTCATATTTATATTAATTTTTTTATATTTTTTTAAATGTGACCAAATGGTCACATTTTTTTGGAAAGCCCACAAGCTAGATCAACGGTCCACGAGCCACTCATCTGTGCTACGAGCCAAGCTCCAATTTTTTTGGGCAAGGGCTGATGTGCCAAGCCCAGACGAGTTGAGCGGGCAAGCTAACGAGCAACTCGGCCCAATTGACACCCATATCCCTAATAGAGGGGTCCAAGTGCAAAAATCCAAAAAGCATGAACTGAATAGAAATGAAAGTTAAGAGTGTGTCAATGAAAATAACTCAATTAGAAAAGTATCCAGGTGACGACAGAAACTGTTCCAAAGAAAGTAAATGCAGCAATTGTCAGTAATCAAAATTGGACAGTGAGTACACAGGCCACTGATCTAACATCCAAAAGGTATCTGAGGTGGCTGGGTGCTACTTGCCACACAGCTGTTAATAGACTACCAAGTAGAAGACTGCTCACATGCAGTGAAAGTAACTGTGTCATTAGGCACATCACCAATAGATGGGTATCATATCAACACCATAAGTATCATTGGCCTAATTCAGCAGCATGAACACATAGCATATGCGCATTGCAAAAGGCTTATGCACTCTCCTATTGCATAATGTTGGGGGCAAGCAAACCTAATACCTAAAAATAGACTTTAGCTACCATTTGAATGAGATGACAAAAAATGTAGCGAGGCAAATTCTGTGGAACACCAAGACCTAAATTTTTCATGTGAACATGTCCAATTATAAAACTGACAATCAAATTGTGTTTCTATTTATAAATGTACAGAAGCAACCATAAAAATAAAAAGACTCACCACAGCAGCGCATTGTAAAAAAAGCCAGTCATGAGGGCAGTTATCCAACAGATATATATTGTCATTTGGTTCTGCCACTGGAAAGAAGCATTAATTTAATAAATACAATATCCTTTGGTATGAGCTTACCTACAAAAAAGGACATGTTGTAACACAGATAGTAAATAGAATAAGTCAAGGAAAAATAACTTACAGTTACCAAGGCCACCCCAGCCTTTGTTAATGATTCCCCTTTGTTCCGTTATTTCTAAAGCTTCAACAATTATTTGTGTCATTTTCTCCGGCTCTTGAACAGGCTGAGATGGAAGAAATGAGTTGAAGATGATAACTATGTACCAAGAAAGATCAAGTTAAAAAAGGCCAAAAAAGGATGAAGATCATTACAATGTTAAAAGCACACACGTTACAGAAGATGAATGTACACACAAAAGAAGCATGTATCAGGACAAACCAACAAAAGATTTCTACTTCATGGACATACTTGTTAGTCAATCTGTAAAATTAACTAAACAAGATTATGGTAAAGACTGCATAAATTTCCAAAAATATAAAGGAGAGAATAAAAACAAAGATTTTGATAAAAATATACCACATTGATTAGATTGCAACATCATGAAATTGTGCGTACATATGCAAAACAATGACAACCAGCATTGCAATTAATATTTGTGTCTAATTTTGCAACAGTGAATTAGATTCTCCACGTAAAGATCACATATGAATACATTGTCAATATACATTAAACAACATTTAATCAGAGGTCAAGCTTCCAGAACATAAGACAAACAATAAGTCAGTTCTCAAACTGAATCTCCAAGTGCACTCAAACATCCACGAGGAGATGAATTTTCTATTCCCATCAGTTCTTTTATAAACAGCACAAGAAAAGTAACATACAAAGTTAACTAAGAAAGCAGAAGCAGAATATTTAGTGGATATTCCTTTATTTAGGGCTTGGGGATTATTGGTGAGCATGATATTAGGGAGTTCTGGAAACTCACGAGACTACCAAACCCAACATAGATAGGCTTTGGACCCGCTTTAAGCCAGTTTGCAAGTGACTCCGGCGGTTCATAATTTGTTGCAAGATCGAGGAAGCAGAATCCAACCACATCAACCTTAGGTCCCCAATCTGCAAAACAAGATATTGTTATAGAGCTCAAACTGGTAACCCAGTAAACATAGTCGTTCAATCTTAACTATAGTCATGGCAAATAAATTAGAACTCAGAAGCTTTAAAACTAAAAGGTAACTTTACCATGGCGGGAGTACGCAATTCTTCTGAAAGAAGATAACCGTAATAAGATAAATAAATGTAATTCATAGCAGGGCCACCTTTTGGTTTAGGAACGAGATGAGGACTCCATATATATCCATGTGGAATATCCGTCTCAGACCCCTGTGAACCACTCAAATATGTGACTGGCCGTAGCTTCAGCTTCTTTTTTCTAACATCGTTTATCATGTCCCGTATTCCTAGCCAAATCAAGGAGTCGACAATCTGATATGATAGCTGCAAAATCATGCAAGAAAAAAGTCGCATAGAGAGAGGTATGTGATCTATTCCAGGTAGGGGGTAAAGGGGATGTCCTAACGATGTAAAATCCCAAGATAATAACTACAAGAAAATGTACAAGGCTTAATCAAACTCACCCTATATCCAGCTGATTGCTTAACACGGGACAAAGGATGAGGAAATTCACTGGTTGGCCTGGAAGAAAGAACTAGAATCATGGAATCAAGTTGGTCAAAGATTTAAGACAAAAAGTTGGTTAACATGAATTATAAAAAAAAAAAAAAAAAAAATTTAGTATCTTAGCTAAAGTAACTACAAAAGAAAAATATATGCCTCCATTTGGAAAAAATTTAGAAATAGTCTAATTTATATATGGATAAGAAATAAGTAGTGGTTAAGTGGATAGTACTCGTGGGTCCATTGTGATTGAAAATAAAGTTTGACCATTTATAAATTTATTTATAAAGTTTGCCAAATGGAGGCTATGTCTGAGGATCAAAAGGTATGGACAAGACTTACGTCCATGGCATTGTGAAAAACACATGAATTGGTATATTCAGTGCCTCTGCAACATGTGTATGCCCTGAAACGGTACTACTCCAGGTGAGAAGCTAGAACTATTCTTTTGTCAGGAAGTATGTACAATTAAGGACCTTAGCACAAGAAGATTAGCAAAACATCAGTGGATGACCTTCCCCCACACCAACCTTAGTCTTTAACTATAAATAAGTGCAGATAGGTAATTCAGCAACTTGACAAGCATTCTTTCTAAATTACAAATTTGTAACACAAGCTTAGAGACCACTGAGGCCCTAAAACCATAATTTTTTAAAATCTACCCTTAACACTAACTGATTTCAATTGATGCTTCATCACTCTGATTGATTTCAAAGGACAAGTACATTTGAGCTTTCAATCATAACTTCGATGCACAACAATGATAAAGGACCATTGCTCCTCATAGGTTCTGTTCCAAAATAACTTTATGCTAAATTGCTTGGTTCAAAATTCTACAACTATGTACGTAATTCTTAGAATTGTGCATACTTGTACATTCAAGTGGAAATAAAATAAAAATAATAATAAAGACCGTTACTTGACTTAGCCAAAAAATTAAAATGCAAATCAATTTCAAGAATTAAATTCGACTAGCGTGAAACCATACATCTGAAGTGGCTAAGAACTGGATTTGTGGATAAATGCTTATTACTCGGGGTTACAAGACATGCACATCTTAATTCCCAAGACCACAATCGTAGGATCCTGCTTCAAGTGTGGTTGGCTCTACCAGAAACCTTAGACAAGCAACAATGTTTACCCAGTTGCTGTTTTGCCATGAGTTTATGCTTAAATGATTTCTCACTGGCAAAATCTAGCAACGAATATCTCATCTGCACTTGATCTAAGCAGCAAACAGAGGACAGAAGAATAACTTTCCTCATGCCGTGTTAGAATGAGGAAACTTTCAGTGGGTGTCGATTCCATCGAAAGATTTTTTTCTCAAATAGCTGAAATTATTAATGATTAGAATCTCTTCAGTGCTGCTAAAACCATAGGAGAATGCAGCATTATGGCTTCAATTTATATGTCGTGGTATAGTAGGAACCAAAACCATGTTGTGACACAGCAATCCACATGAAATGTCAATTAAGAAAAAGTGTGAAGAATGTGATTCCTGTTGACCCTTTGTCCAACCCAATGTCTACTTCTGAATCTATGAAAGCTAGAGAGGTTGATAATGCACACAGATCGTGATTGATGTTTAATATATTTTTCGAATACATTCTCTACAAAATCAAAATTCAACAAATTCAAGCATCCTGCCCAACAAGGATCTTCTATGGGAGAACAAACAAACAAACAAAAAATGAAAATCCAGGGGAGGAGAAGATGAAAAGCTTAAAGCAGAAGTAGACTTTTTATTAATATCGGAAGTAGACTTTTTATTGATATTCTGAGACCACACGAGGGAAAAATATGTTATTACATGTCATCCACATGAACTGCAAATTAAAGAAAACAAGCATTAACGTGAACTTTAATCAATTATAGCTAGATAGCACAACTTTTAAAGACAGTTCGTAGTAGTATTTAATATGTATTCTAGGAAAAACAATAACAAGAAGTTGAACCGTATTCCAATAAATTTGGAGTTGGCTACATGAATTTTTTTAACCATTCCACTAGTTCCAACTTCCAAAGCTCTCTCTTCTAACTCGTCTTTTGAAATCAATTATTTAGCAACCACCTCATCCCATGTAGATTTCCTTACAGTTCTCTATGCTAACTTGTTCTATTTGGATTGCATACAAGACTAACCTCAACCATCTTTAAGTAATCCTCACTTCTAGTTTATCCATAATTGTTGCCTCTGATTCTGGTCATATATCATATTTGTCTATTTTAGTGCGTGTGCATGCTTAACATTCTCATATTTATTAAATCAATCTTGTAACATTTTGTTTATTAATGATCCAATGCTCATTCGTCAGTACCATAATCATTGTTGTCTAATAGCCATTACACAGCTTTCCATTTTATCTTCGTAGATATCCACGTTGCATATGATCCCTCTTTTCTTTTTTTCATCCGACCTGTCATAATCGCATCCATCATCTCCAATTCAAGTCATACCTTATAGATAAAAAAAGGTATCTAGAGCAGTCGCTCTTTAGGACATCATGATCCTCTACTTTGGCTCCACCATCACCCTTATAGCTATCATAGCTAAAAACACACTCTTATGTGTTCCATCCTAATTCTACTATGCCTAAACACTTAGATTACCAAGTGGTCCTCCATAGTTGAAAATATATCCCAATAAACATCTCTTCAAAATTCCAAATTCAACGGCTTGTGGAAGCCAGCCAGTCAATTATAGTTCTATCAAAGAGATAAAGGAAATTCACATTTTTAACATGGAAAAATTAGAGACCTTGAATCCAAAGTGCTGACAACCTATATTACAAGACACCAACTATGAAATCAACTAAACTAAAGAAGTATGAAAAGAAGCAAGAAAGTATCCATAAGAGACAATCTAACCATATGCTGGGGGATTGGCTATAATTGCTTCAGCTTTGAAAGGAATCCCAGAATCAAGATCAGGCTCCTTGCACGCTGGAAGTAGAGAATATATTATTTCCTTCATCTGATTTCTTTGTATAGGTATTTCTGATGGCCCAGATGGCAAAAACCCTTTGTTTTTAACCATGTCTGCAGAAAAAAGAAAAAAAAAATTAAGTCGTTAATGATATGATTATTCATTTGTGTCAGTAATTGCCCAGTAAATAAATGTCCAGAATTGGCACCTAGATTAAAACATAATTACATGAAATAAATAGATAAGATTTGGAATCAACCCGTTTCCTAAACGGCTAATATTCTTGAACAATAATCCACTGTCTACACAAAAGATCAAATGAAGAGACATAGACAGCGTCTAGGATCACAGAGAGAGAGAGAGAGAGATGTCAAATGAAATGTTACAATACAATGAAACATTTCAAAGCACATAGAAACTGACTTTAATATGTTCAAACAGGAAAAGATGGATGCTGTTCCATCACTATGCAAGATAATTTAGGAGCAACAGGACAGTAAAAGGAAGTGTCAATAAAATTTCGGATACTGCTTGGCATATTGAATTGCTTCAAAATTCCTGATATATTTTATGAAGGTAAGACAAATGGTCATATTGCAAAACTGCACATGTAGACGATCTGAATTATGGAATTCAGTTCATGTAGATAAAGATAGTGCTAATCTTAATGGAAAACATTTTGCCTAGAAAAGGAAAGATTGCATTTCATTGTTGAGAATAATCCAATCACAGAACAGGAGAATGGACGACATTTTGCCTAGAAAAGGAAAGATTGCATTTCACTGTAGAAAATAATCCATCACAGAACAGCAGATGATACCAGATCATAATAATCATTCTGTTTTTAAGCATTTTGTCTGCCTTCTGCAGTTATGCATGTTGTATGATACTCAGAAGAACTTCTAGTTGAAAAGATTTGGCAAAAAAATCAATAAATCAGAAAAACTATTGAAGAATTCATTAACAGATGTAATCCAAAACCAAGTCTAATTAATATATTTGAATAAGTACATCCTCACACAGTTGTTAAAAGCAAGTCTAAGCACAAAATGCAGAGAGGTGTATTCCCAAGGCATTCCTTAAATGTTGACACACAGCACTCCCAGGAAATATAAAATTTCAGAAAAGTGTGAGATGCAGAAAATTAAAAACTTGACAAATATGCAATTTTTTGAATTTTTGGGGGCTTTTTTTATTTTTTCGATCTGAACTACTAGTTTTGTTTTATTTTGTTAAGTCTAGCTGATTATTTGACTGGCTATAATTGAATTAGTTACTGTATTAAATCTAAGGGCTTAAAATGAATTCAATTCAAGCTGATTTTCTCAAATGGGTTGAAATTAACTGATTCAACATTAATAAAAGTATTGCAAATTTTTTAATATTTCTGAACATGTTATGCATGTAAAGAAAATTTCATTTAGAGCATAATATGTGCTTTGTTTCAATGGTACGCCTTGCTTGCAGCTTCATGTTTAGAACCAAAGTGCCCTCAGTGCCTTGATACTAAAGTGATAACCATGGCAAGACATATATAAAATTACCTTCCCTTATCTTGTCTTCAATGCTATATTTTGTTGACAAGCATGCAATACATTCAAAAACTTTTCCACCATTATATAAGAGAAGCATCTGGCAGCAAAGTTTTAGTAGAAGACAGCTAACATGATATACCAAAGTTTAGCAGAGGGCAGCACAATTTGAGTTGAAGACAGCTAAACGATATAACGAAGTTCATTTAGTTGTAAGAACAACATATTCAATCATTACTCATAAGTTAAAACAAAACAAAACAAGAGATCACAAAGTTGGTTCCGAGAAAAATATGAGCAACAGAAACATACATCCAGCAAGAACTTTGGGATCACCACCAAGAGGATAAAATTCCAACCCAGCAGTCAAAACAAACTCTTTGAAATTTGAATGAGTTGCCAATCTAACACGATGACCGTAATCCTGCACCGAAGCATTCTTATCAACAACATAACGTAGACACCAAATATGAATAAACTATAAAGCTGCAAATTTTCTATCCACTTTCTTTATTCTACATCCATCCAACTGCAAAGAATACAACTCTCAGTTTCATTTGCCCTCATTTCAGTCAATGTCATTCAAAATCATAAAAGTTAGTGCACATCAAATAATGCAAAACCAAATTCCATGAAGTAGTTAAATAACTAAGTTCCAGAGGGCAAACAACAAGGATTATGGCCTCAGCTTCCATAATTGCTCAATATAGGAAAGTTATCTTCATAACCACCGAGCAACAGACTTAGGCCCAAAGACAAGTGTAGGAACAGTTCCGGAACCTGAATCTAAAATTTAAATCAATCACCCTAACCACTTAGAAATTTTGTGTGGCCCAGATCAAAACACTAATTGATTGCAATGGTGTTAAGTACAACCATCAAAACTCATTATGATAATACCTAGTTATTCCTTGCTTCCTTCTACCTATTTCTCTTCTAGAAGAAGATGTGCATAAAAGGATCAGGTTCCAATAACTAGATAAAAGCTTGTAGAAATGAAATCAACCTGCAGTTTTTTCCCGATTGCAACAAATGGTTGTACATCTCCACGGGTCCCAACAATAAGCATTACAATCTGCAATGGGGGGATGTATTGAAGCTCCGTTGCATCAAGAGGTTCTTCACCAACTTCATTACATACATTTTCAGAAACAACTCCAAGAGTTTGAGGTTCTTCATCTCCCGGAACTTCAAATTCTACAGTTCCATCATCTTTAACAGTGGCTATTCTTTTCAACAATTTGAGCTGCAGCAATTTAAATACTTAAAAGAAAATCCAATTCCACCTTGTCTAAGAAGTAATATGCAATGAGATATTTGGAGATAATCCACTGAAATCAATTAGATATATGCAACTAAAATGGAGTATAAGAACAAGTTTAAACATGTTATTGAAAGGTATCAGCTGATATTTATGTTTTTAACATAAATATGAAGTCATGATAAAAAAGAAGCTGAACATATGTTATTTGTCCGCCTTGGCCATATTCATGGTCTTATAAAGAGCAAAGGTCAACAACCAAAATTACTTGTCATGCATAAAAAGTGTCATGCTAGGAAAAGGTTTACTTAGATAATACCATATTCAACTAGAAAGGAATTCCACTAGTGCAACGATTTGTCCCTAGGCTATATAATAAAACTAGCGAACCTTAAAAACAAACTAAGTAGGTATGCAATTTGACCCCAAAAATTTGCGCCCTGTGGTGCCTCTCCCCGATTATATAGCTTTTTCAAAAAAATTACAAATTTTTTTTAAAAAAGCCTTTGCCCAATATTTTTATGCCCCAACCTGAAACAATTACCCAAGTCCATTAGACTATTTCCCAAATTACCCCAGAAAACATAACAATAAATATAAAGAGGGCAGTGACCGGCCTTAAGCGGGGATCAGGACAGGAAAATCTCCGGTGGGCTGAGAGCCCTTGCCATCTTAGTACTAAGTTCAGGGAACTTCATATAAGACTGCTTAAGAAGTTCCTAAGCTAATAAACCAAAGAAGAAAGTTCCTTCTTCATACTGAGGATTTTCTCATATCAGCTTTCATAAGGACACAACTTTAATGATGAAACGATGAAATGTATCAGTGTTAGTAATCAAGAAGACCTAATCAACATCTATAATGATAAAGAGACATTGAATAAAGATAAAATTGCCTCGATCATATCCATGATGATAAGCAAAAAAAGTCCAACATATCATCCTCCTTTTTACGAAATATATTCCATAAACCTTCTTTGTTAACCGTACTTCTTGAAACGCTTCATATAATGTGTCTAATAGAATGGGCTAAGAAAAGCAGCCCCCAGCCAGTGGGTTCCTTAGCCCCCTTCTTATTGAAACTCAAGCGAGTCAAGCCTACCTCCACTTGCAGGCAAATTGAGGCTCAAAAAATTACTACATTAGTTATGAAACTTAACCTCAAAGTACTACAATTTTGAAACTTCTTCCAATTAAAACTTAGATATAAAAAGAAAATATAAGTTAGAGAAATCATCCAGTTAAAGAGGGAGAGGGGAGGAGGGGGGAAGAAGTTAAACAGAAGCAAGTAGAAATTTTATAACGTGTTTGATTATGGAATGAAGCCCAATTTCATTCCCAAGAAAGTTCTTGGGGAAACAACCACAAATTCTAGTCCCCATCTTAGGAGATGAGGATCAACCCAATAATTGTTTCAAACTTATACAACAGAAATGAAATTTTCAAAAATCTTTTGTGGAGCAGGTTGCCAATTCCCTATTTTTAATCTTTTACCCTAGTATCTAAGATTGTTCATCCGACCTAATATTGAGAGGGTGTTTGAGACCCATTTTGTTCGAAAAATGAATTTTAGAATAGTAGATTGATGGGGAATGTGTGGATGAAAAATAAATAAAAGTTTTTTATTTACGTGTAATATTATTTTAATAAAGACTGTGTGGTTAAAAAGAAGAAAGAGAAAAATCATTCTGATAAAAATAGGAATAAAAAAGGGCCTAACAAAACCCCAATTCAATTATACTCAAATATTTTCCTAGAGATTGAAATGAAATCAATAGCCACCCATCGCAATTCCATTGATCGATAGAGAAACTAGTTATACCAATCTGTCCCCATATCCATTACAAAATTAATTATGAAAACCAGAATCAAATTAAATGCTGCATCTTTAATCGTTCTGTTATTTCAAGTCCACTAAAGCATTTCAGAATCAGGCGGTATTATGCAATACATTTTTTCATAACAAATCGCAGCAATGATATAACCATTTTGAGGGTACAAAGAGCGTGTTTGGCTAAAATGCAAGTCAATCATACTCTTCAATAATTATTTTCTCCAAACATGTTTATATAGATTAATTTTTCTTAATCGTACATAAAACAAGAAAAAGAAAAGGTACTATTTTGACATTATTTCCAAGCTTGACTACCATGAACGATTGTTTATTTTAACGATTACTAGTAGTAAATTTTTTGAGATTAGCCAAATATGCAATTTAATTTATTGTCCCGCAATATCATAAGCAATGACAACAGAAATGCCAATAGGGAAAGGGCGGAAGAAGAGAAAAAGTCAAAAAGAATTTACCTTCTGCTGGACAGAGATTTTATCATCGAATATTTGTGCTGCCTCTTCGGCAAGTATATTATTATTATTATGTCTTTGCCATTCAGTCTTTAATCTTTCCAGCTTAACTTCACTTGACGGCCGCTCTAACTTTTCGGAGTTCAAAATTTCTGGAAGCATTGTGTTTATTCTAGAAATAATCGCCTCGGCACTCCCTACCACAAATTGTACAATCGTGCAATTATGCAAGTTCATCAAATTAACCACAAAAACTAATAAACAGATATCATCATACGATGTTTTGTTTTCTTTCAATTCATTTCCAGTGATACTATTCATTTCATTTATCTTTTAAAAAAATTCGTAGAAATTCACCGGAAGAGTCGCTGCCACCATTGGAAAGTGAAGGAGCAGCAGCACCATTTCCGCCACTATCAACAGCAGTAGAATAAACTTCCGAACGATCATCCTTGTCGAACTTCACGGAAACTTCACTGGAACTCGAGGACGAACCAACGTCGTCAGCCTTCGGTAGTGATGGTGCCGCCTCCATCAGTAATTCTGCTGGCTCCGGCTAGCTGAGCTGTTGATTCAGATCTAAAGAACTTGTATTTGTAATTTTTCGTGAGAGAGTGTGAATGTAGGGAGAAAAAAGGTGGGAGCACTTTCGAGAGAGTGGGGGAAAGGTCGTGAGATTTTTGTTGGAAATGGAATATTGGGCAAAAGATAACCGCGAATGGACACTGAGAGAAACCCGTCCAATGACCGTCGCGAATTGTTTTGGCAAATGGCTGTCGAATAATTCTACATGGAAATAGATAAATTTTGAAATGTTTTTATTGATAAAAAAATAAAATGAAAGTAGTTGAAATATAATTTTTGCTTTTTTTTTTTTTTTTGGGAAATGGATAAATTCTGACTTCTTTTATTGATAAAAAAAAGTAAAATAAGATTAGATGACATATAATTTTTGCTTTTTTGTTTTTAAATTTTATGAAACATGTTTGGCTAATGTTATAGTCCTCGTTTGATTCAATTAAAAAGTTAAATTAACATTTAAGTCAAAATTAATAATTAATTTAAATAAATATTTAATGGGACTTACAACTTTCAAATCATACATTCCATCAACTTTTACTAAAATTTATTTAAAATATGAATTTTCAAATTTAAACAGGGGCATAAAGTTTATTTCTAGTAAATTCCTTTCAAAAAAGGTAGACTAAATTTTGTCAAGATTTTGAAATTAATTGCTCATTTTTATAATATTTTTTAAAAAAATTTTAAACAAAATAATTTTTTTACTAAAAAGTAGTAAAAAAACGTATTTCAACGTATCAAAAAAATTAATTATTATGAAATACTAAGCCCCTGAACCTTTAAAAATTTAAATTATTTGCTATATTATCATTCCCCACTATATAATCACACAATGAAATATTCTACACATAAAACAATGAAGTTTCATTACTTTTTAACAATACATGATCCAAAAATACTATTTAAAACTCTTTAATTTTTTAAATAATGGGCGTCAAATCGGGCCTAAAAAATTAGGGAAACTTGTTTTTAATATGTTTGTTAAATCAAATAAGGTACATTTAAAATTTTTACAACCCCATGAATGATTAGTGAATAGAGAAATTCTCTTGCAATGTCCTTTTTGCCACTAACCTCAAATTATTGTAAAATAAATGAGCTTATAATCATGTTTTAATATAAAATTACTTTTATTTTTAACAATTGGGCTATGGGTACAAGAAGCTTCTTACAGAAAACGTACGGGAATTTGAAAAAAAAATAAGGAGCTGTTTGCACCCGATTTTTTGACCCAAAAAATTGATTTTTTGATCGTTATTTTACTATTTCAGCCGTCATATTTGACTTCTTCTCTCACAGGTGGACCCCACTTTTCTCCTAACGGTCAAAAAATCAATTCTCAAAATCACTCTCAAATAATCTCTAAAATACGTGGCCTGCTTTTGAAATTTAAAGGAATTAAAATGATACGTGGTAGGCAAAATGAGGAGAATGAAAATAAAATAAAATAACATGAACCATTTTCCGCAAATTTCAACCGGTAGCCTCTTCCTTATCTTGACCTAAGCACTCGACGAAAAAGCTTCCACCTGAAGCAAAATCGGTCGACGCACTCATCGTCACCGCCAACGACACCGACAAAGGTGTACATACGTTTAGTGATATTGAGTTTTTGCTTAGTTAAACGGGTTTACCATGTCTTATAGTTTAGATATTGAAAATTGTTTCCTGCAAATCTCACAATCTTCCTATATTTGCATAATTTCAGTTACCATGAATGTTGGTATCTGTTGATGCTGTGAAGAAATATGTGAATGATAGAGATGGTCACTATGCTTTTGCCATTGGTGAGAATTTGACTTCTTGTTGTAAGTGTACTTGAAATACTTAAGGGCGTGATTGGAGAGTAGCTTAAATGATAATTCTGATTGATGCTTCTTAGGAGTTCTTTTAGAGCATGCTCATTGAACACCTTTGCTGCGATAGCTTTTGCACTCTGCTGTACATATGTAGATCTCTCACATTGTTTCTTACATTCATTTTTCTGAGTGGAAATGCTTATGTTAGGTTAGATTTATGTTGTCCTCATGTTAGATTAGGTGCCCTTCAGTTAACTATACAGTCACCCCTCCACTTCAACGAACTAACTTTGATGTGATAATTTGTGAGTCTTATTGTAGTACAAGAGGTGAATAACCTGAAGCAAGCATAGCCATCACTATTGAAGAAAAAAATCTGCCACCCATTCAGCTTTATCTACATTGGCATAACATTAGCATCTTTTGGATAGCATATTGTAGACAATCCCATTCAAATTTGTCTACATTTTGGATAGTATATTGTTGCTTGCACTTTTGTAGTTTTAATATCCTCAAATCAATGTAATTATTGTTGCAGGGAGTGATTAAGTTTCCAATACAGACAAATGAAAAAACAAGGCCTACTGCATAGCATACTGAAACTGATTTTGGTCTAGAGTTTCAAAATTATGAGTTTGTCGTTTAAGATCGATTCACATTGTCTCAATTGCAGTCATCTACTAGAATGAAATGAAGAAATTTGAGAGTTTGTCATGGTTGCAAAAGCAACACGCACTACTTTGGACAATGCCAATCAAAACTCTGATGCCTTAGTTGTGAGTGCAAATATCAAAAATATTTTGAGGTTGAACGGGATCCAATAACAAAGGCAATTGTTCTTCACTGTATTAATAATTGTGGATACTTCGATTGGGCGAAAAATGAAGTTTTAGACGAGGAATCGAATTCCGTTAATCATACATTGAATCATGTACCCAATGAGAAAGACGTAGAGTTGCCAATACTGTTTGACGAGTTAGCAAGAATTAGTGAGAAATAAGGTGTTGGCATATCAGTGCACATAACTCTTAGCAAGGAAAAAAGAATTGTCAAATGTGATGGGAAAGGAAAGGGATCGAATTGAAGGAGTGATCTAAGTTATATATGTGAATTTCAATTTGTATAATGATATGTTGCTTTTATTCCACTATAAAGGATATGCCTTCAGTTGTGAACCCACCCAAACCTTTTGTTTAGCTATTTATGTGGTTGTAGTGAGACCCCCATTTTTTATGGACTTTGGATAATACTGATGACCAGGTTTGTTATGATTATTGGAAATGCTTTAATGATTAAGTTAATTGCCTTCGTAACTTTACTTTGTCAAACTTTAAACTTTACTTTTAACTTGCTTGATGGTTCAGTTAATTGCCTGCATAGAACAAAAACACAAAAATGGAAAAGGTCACCTGGCAATAAACCAGGCCAACACAAGTAGATTGTTTACCATTAACAAAGTCGTGAAAAGAAGGAAGTAGAAGAACTAGGCCATGCTGGATTTGTTTCAGATAAAATCATAGACAGCAGCGAAAGTCCATAGAAACCATGACACTATCACTTTTGTAAGCTCTAATCAAAACTATCCTAGACCTCAGTCCTTAATATTATCACTATTTACCATCTTATCTAGCTAACATTGTCCCAAAACCATCAGCTAAAGAAGGAGATGGGAAGAGGCCATGGGGGGTAAAACAGTCTTATAGGAATAACAGGAAAGAAAAAAGAACTGAAAACTCGAAGAGTGGTATTCCACCTCCAATTGCAAATAACCTGAACATAAACGATACGCCAATATTGTAAAATCTTCCCTAGTTTATGCTTTTGCCATGAAGTAAACATTAATGCTGAAAGCTTATCTGAACACATATCAACAACCACATAAAGCCTGCCAATTAGCTACTCAACATTGAACATTCATAAACAAGTAACTTCAAATTGTAATAATTATATTTCCAATACAAACATTGAAAGAAGGTAGTCAAATTCTCGACCCTATATTTTATAAAAAAAGTAGGTCCAACATTAATTACACCGAAATTTCGTCATAAAGTCAGTATTCACTTCTCAAAGTGGATGATGTGAACGATCTCCACTTCGTACTGCAGCATACACACAACTACAACCATATGATACAGAAAGATGGCTTAAGTGCCCAAAAATAAAATAGCATCAAGTAAATTTGTCCACATGTACCTTTCATACGAGAATCACAAGCCTCAGCCACCTCGATCGAGTAAATGTTGATAGAAGTATGGCATGACAAAGTCTAGTTTAGAAGGTAAAAAATAGAACACGCGTAAATGACAAGTTGCATAAATAAATACCTAAGAAACCTAATAAGCAATTAATTTCTCATCCTAAACACAAATCAATATGCTATACCTTCAGCATTGACTATAACATTTGTAGGTGACGGACTGCCGAAATATTGCAATGGCGTCGACATAGAACATTGTGGTAGTTGAGATGCCTAGACATCGATTGATCCCTCTTCTGTATTACTATGCCTAGCTCGAGGCCTTTTTCCTTTGCTTAACGATGCGGTGGCCTTCATTTTCGACAAGTAAAATGATTATTTGTTTAAAATTCTCAATCAACGAAGATGCTAATAGTAAAAAATACCTTACTCTCTTTAAACTAGACTTTAATGGGCCTTTCCTCTGAAGTTTCTTTGATGCGTCCTTTCTGTTCGACGACATAGGATCTAATATATTTTCGTTGTTGTTGTTATGCTATGAGTGGACGACACTTCCTACACTTGACTTTGTCATTCGTAAATCTTTTACTTGCAATTTTATCCACTCCATTATAGTGAAATATATAGTATCAAAGTGACAACATCACCGAACTCCTTATATGTCTACACTTATTATCTACCCAAAAGCATTCTTTAGTCTACATCATCATCTAAGTCAATACTAAAGTAAAATTTCAAGCAAAGTGCTTGCTTCTTTGAAAAATACGCCTGTATTGTAAGGGTATCTCATTCTCTAAGGCGTAATCATCTCACAAATTCAATATAATTTCGACAATCTTTCTCTACAAAAGTTGTATTTTTCATATCCACTAGCTTTTACCACTGCGGAGTTATAACACATGTGGAAGAGAATTCTTACCATGTCATTTACTTCAAGCTTTCATTTCACACTCGCACTCAATTTTCAGTTGCATCGATAAAACCTAAACTTGGAATGTCTTGTTTTATGATTGTGGTTTAGGTATACTTTATTAATTCTCCATATTCCAAGACCATCCAAAGATGCAGATATTCTTGCTTTACAATCCGTTTAACTTGTTGGCTGTGGCTTCAAGGAGCCGCCTGTAGCATAAGTTCGTTAACTTTAACGACTACACATGTGACATTCATCTTTCCCATTTTCTGAATTCATTTTCCTCACTGAAAAGCCTACGGCATAAGCATAGCTTTTATAGAATTCAAACATTTCTTTCTCATCATTGAACATCATACCCAACTTCAGGCACAGTCACAACATCTCCTCCTACATTTCGTTGTCTAACATATTCAAATTCTCTGCAATGTTCTCATTATCACATTCCAGCAACAAATCATAATTTACATCTTCCATTATTTCCGTTCCTGCCACAAAATTTATCATTATCGCAAGTAGACATGGAAAAAAAGCATATTGTGACTGACCCACATAATCTACTTGAACTCAAAAACCTGAACTTAAAAATAGTTTCTAAATGAAAATGGTAATAACTGACCACATAATCTACAACCTTAAAGAGCTAACAGGAGGTTTAGGTGGGACTCCAGTGAAAAAAATTCAAGAGAACTAAAATTCTCTAGCACCAAATACCTTAAATGTATCAAAATAAAAGCTTAAAAATCTGACCAAAGGTCAAAAAATTTTGGCCAATCGAAAATCTTCACTAGAAAAAAAGACAGTGAAACTGGGTTTTACGTCATTCCTTTCATGTTCTTCGACCTTAAAGAGCTGACCGGAGGGTTGGGTAGAAACTCTAGTGCAAAAAAATTAAAGAAATCAAGAATTTTTAGCAACCAAATAGCTAAAATGCATAAGAGTAAATCTTAAAAATCTAACCTCAGGTTTTATTGGGTGGTCGACAATTCGTTGGCCGAAGATGTAGCGTAAACGGCGACGGAATGCTGGTAGGAGATGTGGAGATCAGGGATGGTAGGTTTCTCTATCTTGGCATTTGGGGAAATGGCGCTCTTCTTCCTTCTCGCTTTTCTTAGCGCAAGTAATACATTTTCCTTTTGTTTATTATTTCTTTAAATGAGCCTGTCACGTCATTTTGTTTGAATTTCTATAACACATCTGTGAACTTTGGCTTGTACTTATAAGTTATAACTTAATTCTATTTTTTAAATATTTCCACCACATCTTTAATGTGTGAAAGGCAATTTTGACAGAACAGAAAGAAGGAAAATTGAGAAGACTGAAAAAGAGGGAGAGAGGAATTTCGGTTCAAAATCACTCAAAATAAAATAAAATAGAGAATAATGCCTTGTATCATGCTTTACAGCGTGTATGTATCCTTTTGACAAAGCTTATTCTTACAAATAGAAATTTTGAAAATTTATTGCGTCGATTAATATTTAATTATGTGGACATCATAATAAAAAAAGGGGCAATTTTTATAAATGTCAATAAATTTGAAAGTTCACAAAAAAATTTCACTTTCATTAAAGATGGTCAAAAATGTCATTTTTTGGTGTGAAAGGTCCATATTATCCATAGTGACACATTTTTAGGAGTATTTAATGCTTAATTTAAATGTTATTAATGTTGTGACATGATGATTTGTTTTGTGTATTACAAACATTGGAGTTATGATTATAATATTGAATAATATGACTTTTGGTATAAAAAAAAAAAAAAAAAGGAATTTGAAAAGTTAAAATAAACACGTAGCTTCTTACCATTAACAAACTCTAGCTTCTTATCCATCTTCTTCATTTTATCATCAAGAAGACATTACTATTGGATTCATCATCTATTTTGAGAGGTTAGCAATTAGAAATTGTTTACACTTTCATCTTATAGCTTACTATTTTTAAATGTTAAAATATAACATGGTCATATTTATTTGAAATTTTTGAAACTCTCATTCATTAATTTGTTTGGTTTTTAAAATATTTTTGAAGAGTATAAATACCAATATCATTTACAAAATGTGAATGATTTTATATTTAATGAAGCATTGAGTTACTCCTTATTAATTTTTGGAAAGATGTTGTAATGTTATAGTTGAGAATTGATTATGATCATTGGTGTTTTTAATAATTTCTTTCAAAATACCAAATACATGTTTTCGAACTTTCTAGCAGTTTCCACGGTTCAATTGTCGAGTAGAATTTTCGAAACCATTGGTTAGACATCTCAATTGCCGAACTCGACATTTACAAACTGTAAATAGACAATTTAACTGTCGAATTTGACACTTGAAAACTGTTGAAACCCTTGATTTCAACTTTTTCTATTACAAGGATTAAATTATTCGAAAGTTCCACTTTGATGGTGTTAAATGTCAATGCATGGATTATGCAGAATTCTTACCGTTGTAATTCCAACATTTCAAATATGAGTGCACCACACGGCTTAGAAAATGTACTTGTTGTGGTACTGTTGGTCATAATCGGACCGCCTGTTCGAACCACAATGTAACGCCAACCACGTAAATATGATTGATGTTCGAATGTGGTGAAAGTTATATATCAAATGTTCCCTCTTATCGTTGTATATTCTGAAGTTATATTATCATTTTGCTTCTCAACATGTTTGCAAATGTTATTGCTCCTTACATTCGCATAACAATTATAGTTCTTACCTTATCATTAAAGTTGTATGTCAGATGTATCCCTCATCTGGATGTAACGCCAACCACGGAAATAGAATTGATGTTCGAATATGGTTAAAATTGTATATCAAATCCTCCCCCATATCGTTATACATTCTAAAGTTATATTATCATTTTGCTTCTCAACATATTTGCAAATGTTATTGCTCTGTACGTTATGCGCCTAACGGGTAGGGTTTCCTCCTACCATTGAAGTTGTATATCAAATGTTCCCCCATATTATTGTACATTTTGAAGTTATATTATCATTTTGCTTCTCGGCATATTTGCAAATGTTATTGCTTCTTCCGTTCTTATAACAATTGGGTTTCCTTCTATCGATGTGCTACACAACCTTCCGCTAGCTATATTGTCGATCTTCTGTCATTTTCGACAAAAGTTTTCAAAATCCCACTTCTCTGAAGAAACTCCTGATTTCATTGTATGATATTCTCCAATTGCAAAAATTATTTCCAACTAACATTATCATTATCATTATCTTTTACAGACAGAATACGATATGTTCTTGTTAACAAGCAAAATACAGATCCATAGAAAAAATATTCTATAACATCTCGAGAATTCATCTACCGTTCCCGACAGATTGTTCTTGTCGTTCTCAACAGTTGGTCCAGATTACAAAAGTTAACTACACATACGACGCATAAAGGACATGATGTTGCTGTCAGGTAGATCGATTCATTGCTTCTCGTGGACGAACCCATTATTCCGATGTATTGCACTGAGTAAAACTCTTTGTATAGGTGATTACAATAAAATTTCACAAACCTTATGAAGTCAGAAAATGGTAACTCAGAATGAAGTTATGTCATGCTATTTATAATCAACTTCTTGGAGGGAAGCAATTATGATCATTTACTACCTAACAACCAGGTCACGCCTCAAACTGAATTTGAAAGACAATTGGTGTAATGGTCATTACCAGATCTAAATGTACATTTATCACCTAAATTTTGTCCATAATTTATAGAAATTGTAAATCTAACTCATATGCACCATTTGCTATTCAAAGTTCCTGCATGTAATTGTTGGTAATCAATTATCGTTAGTACCTTTGTATCTTAATTGAAGGTTGGTCGTCATGTGATCACATAGTAACAAGTTATACTAGCAATTCTGGCGCTTCTCATTGTAGTGTAATCATTATTTACTTCTACCATCTGCAAGTTCCATATCTTGTGTATAGGTCAGTATGTGCATTAATCAAGTGTCCATAAGTTAATAATGAGCATATCA
The DNA here is from genome assembly GCF_002742605.1 of Olea europaea var. sylvestris. Classification (NCBI taxonomy): domain Eukaryota; kingdom Viridiplantae; phylum Streptophyta; class Magnoliopsida; order Lamiales; family Oleaceae; genus Olea; species Olea europaea. The sequence continues at coordinate 17,534,882 of NC_036247.1, read as the reverse complement.
TATGCAAGATCAACTTGCAGGTCATTTGATTTAAAAACATAAGATATGGAATCTCAAAGTGAAACAAAGTCATAGGCGTCGACTTTGAGAATCAACGTATGAAATATATGGAAAAACTAGAGTGTGAAGATTGATTCAAAGATCTCCACAAAGCATGCAAAGTATAGTTGGAAATATTATTCTATCTAAAGTGTAAAATATTTTCATTTCCAAGTCAAAAAACATTTTCACTTGGAAATCTTAACATAATCACCAGTAAGAAGGTAAACATACATGATCCTTTATTGCATAATCATCACATCTATTTCCAAACTAAATCTGGGATATGACAAACACAAAACATAAATCAATTATCCAAAACAAATTTACAAATCACATGTTGACAAAATCACAATTTCAATAGAGTATCAAAACGACCAACAGGTTTTGGAAGCAGACTAATTCAACCTCTCAAAAGTCATAAATCACAAGTTTTTAGACATTCATAAAATCATGTATTTACCGTTCACAATGGCTCAAATCATTATTCACGGACCGTAGTCACTGAATGGAAAGAGAAATTGCTACATTAAAACTGTTGATGTTCTGACCTTGTCACTTTTTTAGGGCTTAAATTGCAATTGGCGATCANGGAATGCTGGTAGGAGATGTGGAGATCAGGGATGGTAGGTTTCTCTATCTTGGCATTTGGGGAAATGGCGCTCTTCTTCCTTCCCGCTTTTCTTGGCCCAAGTAATACATTTTCCTTTTGTTTATTATTTCTTTAAATGAGCCTGTCACGTCATTTTGTTTGAATTTCTATGACACATCTGTGAACTTTGGCTTGTACTTATAAGTTATAACTTAATTCTATTTTTTCAATATTTCCACCACATCTTTAGCCCTTGTTTGATTTTCATTAAATTACATTACATTACATTCTACTTTTTCTCTCTCCTATTTTCAACCACACAATCTTTCATAAAATAATATTACACGTAAATCGAAAATTTTTCTTTCTTTTTCAACCACTCATTTTTCAAAAAACACTATTCTATACATTAAATTTTCCCCGTAATGGGGGCCAAACAGGGGCTTAATGTGTGAAAGGCAATTTTGACAGGACAGAAAGAAGGAAAATTGAGAAGACTGAAAAAAGAGGGAGAGAGGAATTTCGGTTCAAAATCACTCAAAATAAAATAAAATAAAATAGAGAATAATGCCTTGTATCATGCTTTACAGCGTGTATGTATCCATTTGACAAAGCTTATTCTTACAAATCGAAATTTTGAAAATTTATTGCGTCGATTAATATTTAATTATGTGGACATCATAATAAAAAAAGGGACAATTTTTATAAATATCAATAAATTTGAAAGTTCACAAAAAAATTTCACTTTCATTATGGTCAAAAATGTCATTTTTTGGTGTGAAAGGTCCATATTATCCATAGTGACACATTTTTAGGAGTATTTAATGCTTAATTTAAATGTTATTAATGTTGTGACACGATGATTTGTTTTGTGTATTACAAACATTGGAGTTATGATTATAATATTGGATAATATGACTTTTGGTATAAAAAAAAAAAAAAAAAGGAATTTGAAAAGTTAAAATAAACACATAGCTTCTTACCATTAACAAACTCTAGCTTCTTATCCATCTTCTTCATTCCATCATCAAGAAGACATTACTATTGGATTCATCATCTATTTTGAGAGGTTAGCAATTAGAAATTGTTTACATTTTCATCTTATAGCTTACTATTTTAAAATGTTAAAATATAACATGGTCATATTTATTTGAAATTTTTGAAACTTTCATTCATTAATTTGTTTGGTTTTTAAAATATTTTTGAAGAGTATAAATACCAATATCATTTACAAAATGTGAATGATTCTATATTTAATGACGCATTGAGTTACTCTTTATTAATTTTTGGAAAGATGTTGTAATGTTATAGTTGAGAATTGATTATGATCATTAGTGTTTTTAATAATTTCTCTCAGAATACCAAATACATGTTTTCAAACTTCCTCGCAATTTCCACGGTTCAATTGTCGAATATAATTTTCGAAACCATTGGTTAGACATCTCAATTGCCAAACTCGACATTTACAAACTGTAAATAGACAATTTAACTGTTGAATTTGACACTTGAAAACTGTTGAAACCCTTGGTTTCAACTTTTGCTATTACAAGGATTTAAATATTCGAAAGTTCTACTTTGATGGTATTAAATGTCGACGCATGGATTATGCAGAATTCTTACCATTGTAATTCCAACATTTCAGATACGAGTGCACCACACGGCTTAGAAAATGTACTTGCTGTAGTACTGTTGGTCATAATCCGGCTGCCTATTCGAACCACAATGTAACGCCAACCACGTAAATACGATTGATGTTCGAATGTGGTGAAAGCTATCTATCAAATGTTCCATCTTCTCGTTGTATATTCTGAAGTTATATTATCATTTTGCTTCTCAACATGTTTGCAAATGTTATTGCTCCTTACATTCGCATAACAATTATAGTTCTTCCCTTATCATTAAAATTGTATGTCAAATGTTTCCCCCATCTGGATGTAACGCCAACCACATAAATAGAATTGATGTTCGAATATGGTTAAAATTGTATATCAAATCCTCCCCCATATCGTTATACATTCTAAAGTTATATTATCATTTTGCTTCTCAACATATTTGCAAATGTTATTGCTCTGTACGGTATGCGCATAATGGGTAGGGTTTCCTCCTATCATTGAAGTTGTGTATCAAATGTTCCCCCATATTGTTGTACATTTTGAAGTTATATTATCATTTTGCTTCTCAACATATTTGCAAATGTTATTGCTTCTTCCGTACTTATAACAATTGGGTTTCCTTCTATCGATGTGCTACACAACCTTCCGCTAGCTATATTGTCGATCTTTTGTCATTTTCGACAAAAGTTTTCAAAATCCCACTTCTCTGAAGAAACTCCTGATTTCATTGTATGATATTCTCCAATTGCGAAAATTATTTCCAACTAACATTATCATTATCATTATCTTTTACAGACAGAATACGATATGTTTTTGTTAACAAGCAAAATACAAATCCATAGACAAAATATTCTATAACATCTCGAGAATTCATCTACCGTTCCCGACAGATTGTTCTTGTCGTTGATCGATTCATTGCTTCTCGTGGACGAACCCATTATTCCGATGTATTGCACTGAGTAAAACTCTTTGTATAGGTGATTACAATAAAGTTTCACAAACCTTATGAAGTCAAAAAATGGTAACTCGGAATGAAGTTATGTCATGCTATTTATAATCAACTTCTTGGAGGGAAGCAATTATGATCATTTACTACCTAACAACCAGGTCACACCTCAAGCTGAATTTGAAAGACAATTGGTGTAATGGTCATTACCAAATCTAAATGTACCTTTATCAACTAAATTTTGTCCATAATTTATAGAAATTGTAAATCTTAACTCATATGCACCATTTGCTATTCAAAGTTCCTGCATGTAATTGTTGGTAATCAATTATCGTTAGTACCTTTGTATCTTAATTGAAGGTTGGTCGTCATGTGATCACATAGTAACAAGTTATACTAACAATTCTGGCGCTTTTCATTGTAGTGTAATCATTATTTACTTCTACCATCTGCAAGTTTCGGTACTCCATATCTTGCGTATAGGTCAGTATGTGCTTTAATCAAGTGTCCATAAGTTAATAATGAGCATATCATATGCAAGATCAACTTGCAGGTCATTTGATTTAAAAACATAAGATACGGAATCTCAAAGTGAAACAAAGTCATAGGCCTCGACTTTGAGAATCAACGTATGAAATATATGGAAAAACTAGAGTGTGAAGATTGATTCAGAGATCTCCACAAAGCATGCAAAGTATAGTTGGAAATATTATTCGATCTAAAGTGTAAAATATTTTCATTTCCAAGTCAAAAAACATTTTCACTTGGAAATCTTAACATAATCACCAGTAAGAAGGTAAACATACATGATCCTTTATTACATAATCATCACATCTATTTCCAAACTAAATCTTGGATATGACAAACACAAAACATAAATCAATTATCCAAAACAAATTTACAAATCACATGTTGACAAAATCACAATTTCAATAGAGTATCAAAACGATCAACAGGTTATGGAAGCGGACTAATTCAACCTCTCAAAAATCATAAATCACAAGTTTTTAGATATTCATAAAATCATGTATTTACTGTTCACAATGGCTCAAATCATTATTCACGGACCGTAGTCACTGAATGGAAAGAGAAATTGCTACATTAAAACTGTTGATGTTCTGACCTTGTCACTTTTTTAGGGCTTAAATTGCAATTGGCGATCAGCTGGAGAGGACTCGAAGCAAGTGCCAAACACGAGAGGCAGGAGCGGGCTCAATCATTTCCAATTTTTCTTTCCCAGATCGTCTACTATTTTGTTGATTGCAATTATCCCTTTCCAATCAAACGTTTGTCGGCAGGATGGACTCAGCGAACAGTTTTTCGCCACTTTTTACGGGGTTTTCCTTCAGTGTTAGGTAATGAGAGATAGGAGATGGGAGGTTCCTCTCGTAAAAGTTTCTTCCCAATCGTTGAAAGGCGAGCATGAGGAAGTGAAGAATGGGTTTTCAATCATCAAGTAAGTGGATTTTGCTTCAGCTTTGGTAATGGGACTATGGGAGGTTTTGGGTTCGTCAATTTTTGGTATATGAAAATTTCAAGTATTTATTGGGTGGTGATTGAAGGTAAGATTTTTATCATTTTTTGAACAACTTTTTTCACTTTTTGTACAACTTCTTTATGTTGTCAGATCAATGACATGTAGGGTATTTAAATTCTATAGAGGTGCAAAAATGTCAAAAATTGAAAATCTTACAAAGACTTTAAATGAAGTGACATTTTTGTAATTGTAAAGCTAAAAATTGACATCTGGTGCATTTTTCTATATAAAAAAAAATATCAACGAGAATACCTACTTGTTGACCTCAATTTCTGGTCTGTGATGTGATCAACAGACCCAACTCAACTCACGTTCACACGTAAGGCTTCTACATACTATGACAAATCATTAGAAATGTGTATCCTTCTCCAGTGGTAGAAGAGGCAATCACAAATACTCGATGTCACATTAGTCAACCTATATATTTAGGTGTGAAATGAATGAAAGACATGAGCCACAAGTATATGTACGGGTACCAAGTTGAAAAGAGACAACTAGATAAGCGATAATACTATTAAGGGTGTAAAATTGCATTACTTTCATGTAGCACTAAGTGTGAGTTTTTATAGTAGAAGAGGCGAAGTAGCTACCGTTGGATAGAAGACAAGTTGACATCATCTTAACGATTGAGACGTCTCCTCTTAGGTATCATTTCTACAGTCCAAGGTTCAGATGTATTTAATGATTCTGAAAAGTGATCACCCTATTACATGGGCCTAACATTTGAAGAAGCAGAATAAAAAGTAATCTGAGACGTACTTGTTGCAGAGAAGTCACATCAATAAATTACTGAAGAATTTGTATGAAAAATCTATTGAAAGAGGTGAAGGAAGATGATGTTTTCGTGTGTTTTAAAGCTGCTCGCTTTGGATTAGCACTGTAGCAAATCGTGAACATGTCACCTTGATCATGAAGGGTTCAATCCCTACATAGCACTTTGGCAAAGGTAGCGCATCACTGCGATAATAATGTTTGATGGCCTCAACTAGGCAGGATATGATAGTGATGGAGAGTACGAGTGTAAATTGGTTGTTAGTTGGCTATCATGTGGCCAATGTTTGAAGCTTCTCTGATCGAGGCGTTCACCTAATTTCTTTTTATTTGTATATTCTAATTAGTATTTAAATCCTATTAATTTACAATGGATTACACCCCACACTCACATGGAGGGGTATTTGTGGGTCCCCTCCATGTGAGAGAGTGTAATGCTGTGTGTATATCATTATGTACATGTAACATTGTTCATTAATTTATTACTTACAACTCAGTATTTAATATTTGAAACAAATGTAATAATTTGTTATTTTACAGCAAATCAAATTATTTGAAGAGCATTTTAATAAATAAATATTTTTTTAATATTAGTATTAAGATGTTTAACATTCTAGATATGTGTTGTAAATTATTTGCTAGATTAGTACCTAAGTCAATTGTACAAACTAGTTCGAAATCAAGATACTAACATTGTCGGACACCCTCTTTTTCATGACAAATATTTTTTTTAGAGTAATTATATTACCATCACACAATTAACTTACTAGACCATATTATAATCATGCCAATTAAAATATATTCTTAATAAATACACCAAAACAATTTTACAATTATAGTCCTAATCCCCCAAAAAATTGAAAATGAAAAAAAATAAATAAATAAATACAATATTGCGGTGTACTCGTCATCCTAACACTACCCTTCATTTTTTTTCATCCTTTCCACTCATTCTAGATTTTTTGAAAGATACAAACTTGGTAGAAAGTTTGAAACGTTATCTTCCCCTTTAACATAATAATTCGAGACCGACATAATGATTCGATCAAAAGCATTACAATTGACAAGTGTTGTAGTCACAGGGATTGAATGATTTGATCTTCATCAAGCAATCACAAGTCTATGCTGACAAAGATCGAAAGCTGTTACCGTCAATGAAACTAGCTGCATAGATGAAACTATTTTTATGGCAGGTGATGTTGGGGACTCAATTCGCAGGCCTATCTATTCTTTTTAATGAATCGATCCGATCGCATCTTTGAAATGAGACATGGAAGTGAGCCACCACGAAGAAGTTCCAAGAGTTACGAAGGAAGCGGGTGCTGTAGTGAAACTGATTGCAAAAGAGGGAAAACAAATCGGAAAAGAAATTTTTTTTTTTTTTTATTAAATCTGTTCATTCATTTTGACTACTTTAGCATATTTTCTCATAGTAATTCGGGTATTTCTTTCCCGTAGTTCAAATACTTCGTATAGTGCCCAATAAATTATTTGGTGTTCTAGGTACATAAGAAATGTATTGCATCATCCGCTTCCTTCAATGATATCATAAAATTTTTCAATATCTACAACAATTTCTAGACCTCGAAAATCTAGTCATTCAAGTTCTGCAAATACATTTCCTTTTCTAGTTGGTAGATTTGTATCTACACCAAGCATTAGTTTACTTGCTGCGGTAGAAACACCTCTTCGAAGCAGCTCGCTGACAAGTTTATGACATGTTTCATATGCTTGGCCCAAGTAGGATTAGAGATGCAGAAGGCGGATCCTTATTAATTCTCACTAATTAAAATTCCAAGTAGTCATCCATAACATTGTCATATTCAAGTCCATAAAAAATATGATGTATAATCCATGGAAACCATCGAAATAAGAAACCAAAAAAATCATGGATGTAACACCATAGAGTATAAATTCAATTATTGTGAGAAAAAGAAAATTGTCTTGTTGTCGTGGAAGAAAGCAAAAGCTGTCGTCGACGCAAAAGCTATGCGTAGTCAGATGTTGAGGAAAAATGAAGAAAAATTAGGTTTGTATTTGTGGTTGAACATTATTTTGTTTTATTAAAAAGTATATTAAAGTACTAGTTATGTAATTTTACTTACGGTTATTTAAGTAAATAAGAACAATATTAAAAATTGTGGTGCAGTTAATAAAATTCATAGTGATAATACAATTACCCATTTTTTTTTCTTTTTTTTAGGTTAAATTAAATATGTTTTTTTTTAAAATACTTTTAAATAAGTCTAACTTGCTTGTGCGTTTAGCAATTTAACTTTCACCAAAATCTTGATTGGATTACTAAAATTCAATTGGTTGCAATCAAGTCACTCACTTTAAATATATTTATCACCCCACTATTTATTATAACAAACATGGTTTTAGTAAATATCTCCTATTTTTATGCTTTATTTATAGGGATGGAAGCACGCTTAGAAACTGGTGCCTGTTTTATTGAACGGCTTGAAACGTAAGAATTGATTGTCCTATAATATGGTACTTGAGAATCGGTTATTAAAGAATATGATTCCCTCATTCATCGTCCTCGAGAAATTACCTTCGAATTGATACTGAATATATTTTCAAACTACTCCTAGATCTCCTCAATAAGAATCAAAGACGGATATAGGAGGGACTGAGCTGGGCTGTAGTCCCCCCAAGGCCCAAGATTTTTTTTTAAATTCATTTTTCATTTTTTTTTTGAAAAAACAGTTTTTTGTGTATAATTTTTTTTCCGCATATTAGCCCGATTTGAAATTTTGTTACCCGATTTTAGATTCAATTCTGGATCCATCCCTGATAAGAATTGAACAAAATAGTGAAGGGATGATCCAATAGTGGAGTGTGATAGGCAGAACAACGTAATCGGAGTGGGAGAACTAGGGCTGTACAAAAAAATCGCAAAACCACAAATCGAACCGAAACCGTTGAGTCGAAAATGTTGGTTCGGTCCTGGTTTCTTTTCTCTCAGACCGAATTAAACAGTTTCAAAATAGTTTTCTTTATGTTTTGATTTTCAAAAATCGCACAAAACCGAACCGAACTGTTTTTAAATTATTTAATTAAAACATTAATTTTATAAACTTAAAAATTTTACATTTTTTTCTTTTAAAAAAATACCAATCTAGCAATACAAATTACAATCAGCCTATTGAAATAATTATAGAAAGTAAATTAGGTTCATCATTATTAAACTATGATTTAATAGGTTTACAATACATATCCTCACCCGATATCTAAACTAAACTAAAATTAATCCAAAATCATATGAAATTAAGAAAAAAAAAATAAAAAAATAAAAAAAAAAAAAATATATATATATATATATACATACATACATACATATACAATCCAAATCATAATTCAATAAAATTACGTCAGCAAATCACGTCCAAAGTTTTAGAAGTCCTAACATAAATTCTCATTTCCCTAACATTTGACGCTTGTCTGTCATTACTAAACGAATTGCTAATCGCCTTTGCTTGTTAGTTTACTAATCTCTATCTGATGGCCTCTCTCTCTTCTCTTTTAGCAAGTCTTAAATTTTTATTCAAGCCATTATTTCATTGTTATTATTATTTTTTTTTTTTGAATTTATTATAAACTAATGATTTGTGGTTTGGATAGAAAAATGATTGTTTGTGTGCTTAGATGATTAATGAACTTGTTTGTGATTTGGAAAGAATGAAGAACTAAACGTATTGATTGTGTGAAAATGTTAAAGTTCTCTAACTAGTACTATTGCATAATGTAACTCTACATTTATCAACCGCTATATAACTATATGAATGTCACACAAGAAAAGGTAAATAAAAATGAACAAAGATGTATTTGTTTTATTAACATCTTTTAGCAACCAACTTTGAAAATAATTTATTCATGGTTTTCATGGTAAATATGAATGTATTTTAACATTAACATTATTAGTTCTCATTTAAATTTATATTTAGCTTATGTTAAATGCACTACTATAATGTCGAAAGGCAAACCGTGGACTAAAATCGAACCAAACCGCAAATTATGGTTTGGTTCGGTTTGAAAAAATTTCAAACCGCATAAAATGGTTTGAGTTGAAAATATAACACAAACTGTTCAAATTGAACCGCGTTCACCCCTAAGGAGAACCAATAGCAAACCAAGAATTAAACATTTGAAGAAGGTTTTCGGTACTCCAATGATTCTCCATCATTGATATATTGTTGCTTAGAGTTAAGTGGTACCATTCGAGTTCAGTTGTTTCTGGGTTAGAAGGAGTTGCAGGAGCCAATACATCTTTCAAGAAATCCCCTCAATCGAAACCTTGCCTTCTCTTCCCTCATTCTTTACCTTTCCATTCGGTGCAAATGGTTCAAAGTTAAAATCACCGAAATGGACAATAGCTCATCGAACCTTGATACTTGATGTCTTTTGACACAATACACGATACGAGGTGGGGTGGACTCACATAATTGTCGGGGTGCCCCAAAAAATTAGGACCGTAAATACAATCAAATTTTGGATTTTGATTTAAAAAAAAATAAAAATGCTAAAAACTTTACAAAAATAACAAATCTAAAATTAGGGTAATTAGGAGGGATTAAGTAGTTGGAATTCATAATTTTGCTTACTAGTTGTCTAATTAATTACTGAACAAGCAAATTAACAAATTACTCATTTACAATATTAGATTCTATTTTCTGATTTTAGCTTGTTACCTCTGTGGAGCGAAATTAGTTATAATTGATCGGTTTAACCTACTATATCTCTATGTCGATGAAAACCCAAACAAATGCATTAATTTTTTTGTGAAAATAGCTCAATAGATTACTTGGGATTAAGGATATATCTATATCCCTACAAGAATCTAAAGTATTTATTATTTGGTCTAAATTGCAGAATCTTTTTTTGAACGATACGCAGATCACTTAACACAATCATTTATTGGCCACATAAATGATAATGCATGAAATACAATATTAAATACACATGAAAATAAGCATTTTAATATTAAAAAGTAGATATTGATATTAATAAAACTTAATTTAGTTTTCATTATAAATCTCAACACATGACCTTAGCAATCTCCGGTTGTTGAATTGGGTGTGACTCAGATTATGCTAATTTGCCTCTGATTTGGACTATTGGATTAAAATCAACCTAATGGCTTTGATTGAATCTTGGGTTAAAACGACCTTTTGGCTCCTAATTTCCTTGACTTTTGGTCTTTGGGTGTGGTTAGATTTCCTCTGGCCTTTTTTCATTCTTCATACAATCCCTTTCCTTTTTCCTTCTCTTTTCTGGCTTTGAATATGTGAGATTCTGAGAGCCATATTGTGACCCTTGTAAAGTGATCTTGATATAGTAACACATGCCTCAAATAGAGGCTATGATAAGGGGTGTTTAGTACAAATTTTTGGGTCCTTGGATGGTTGTGCATTAGGCATTTAGTCCCTGCATATTTTTTGTGTTCTTGGACCAAAATCAAGTCTAAAGCCTATTTGGGAGTGATTTTTTGGCCCAAAAAATTGATTTTTTGGTCCAAAAAATTGATTTTTTGACTGTTATTTCACTATTGCAGTCGTCATATTTGACTTCTTCTCTTATAGGTAGACCCCACTTCTCTCCTAACGGTTAAAAAATCAAGAATTAAACTATTTGTACACAGATTTACACAATCTTTTACACACAAAACACGTGGCGGCCCTCTATTGGAGGGGTGGCTGGTGGGCCAGCCGCCCCTCCAATAGGGAGCCGCCACGTGTTGTGTGTGTAAAAAATTGTGTAAATCATTAGGTGAATGTAGCATGGTCCAAAAATCAATTCTCAAAACCAGCCGCCCCTCCAATAGGGGGCCGCCACGTGTTGTGTGTGTAAAAAATTGTGTAAATCATTAGGTGAATGTAGCATGGTCCAAAAATCAATTCTCAAAATCACTCCCAAACAAGTTCCTAATCTTTGGGTCCTCCTATATCTTATAATCTCTCTGGGAGGCTTTGGTCGCGTAGAGTTACGAGTTGGTCCCTCAGCCTTTAATTTAGCATTTTCTTATCTAGGTCAACAATCTCGTCTTGTTTCATTTATTTTTCGTGTGTGGATTACTTTTGATTGCAAACTACTTTTAATCGATTAAATCCAACATACCCCAATTGCAAATTTTCGAAAATACAATTTGAGATTTAAATACTTTCCTAACAATAGTTTGAGAAAGTAGTTTTCTATTTTCTATTGCAAAATGCAAACTATAGTTTTTTTTTTTTTTTTTTTAAAACTTTTTTTTTTTTTTTTTTTTTTTTTTTTTTTTTTGGGGACAGTGACTTATTGTCTCTCTTTGTTTTGGATGTTTCATAATCATAAAGGAACACATCTACAAAGTAGAAAAAATATTCTTTGGGCATATTGTTATAATTTTGAAAAGATTTACGTCAATAAAAAGAAAGTTTTACACACGTAATAGACATGTATGGTTAAACTTGAAAAAATTACCTTTATATAAATTTCAGTCAATAAGTTTGTTCTGAAAAATTACGCATAAGTAAGTTATAAAAGAAGTAATATATTTTTTTTTAGTAATGTACAAAACAAGTCATTAATGTCGTTATACTTTTATTTTACTGTCAATAAAATTAATTTATTTGAATATATATAGAAATAAAAATCTAATTTTATATACTTTAAGCATTGGAGAACCTGTAAAATGGATTTTTTTCTAGTTTCATAACATTTAACCATATATCCCAAGAAAATCACGTTGCATGTAACTTCACCGTCTATTTAAAATATTAAATTTTTAAGAACAAACGATATCAACAAAGTTGACAGATTCAACGATTTCTTATGACTTAGTTTATTAATTTTTTTGGTTTCTCTTTCTTTTGTCTTTAAAATTATTATTAATCATACCTTTTGTTCAATATAATAATTTTACATGTGATCATAATCATTTTCTACTTTTAAATAAATATTCTTCAAATATTTAATCTTTTTTTCCATTTTTTTCCCCTCGAAAAATCTACAGCAAACAGACTCTTAATGTTTTATATTTAAATTTGTAGCCCTAGATGTTGGCAGGGTCCAAAACATTGTTATTGAACAACCTTCACTACTCCTAGATCAGTCCAAATAAATTGGACTTCTTGTAGGCGCAGTGTACAAGCAGCTCTTATTTTCTGGCCTGATGGGACACATCCCGTGATTTACCTCCTTCATAAAACTTTTGGGACTGGTGGGGCGATTGGAACCCTCAAGGTTGGGTTTCAACCTTTTTTTTAGATCAGTCCAAATAATTTAACTTAATAAACGTCAACAGAAATGTTTAAAAAAACAGTTAGGTGTTTCCTAGTCAACCTTGTATTCATTGCATGTAAGTTTCCTTGTGGTCTTTTTCTTAGCGAAAATTTTCAAAAGGCTAAGAGTTGACGTGGACTAAGAATTTAATATCTTCATATATACTTGAACTATTCAATTATGCTACAAAAACGGATTCAATGACATATTTTTATAAACAGATATACTTGACAATCATTTATTGACAGTTCAAAAAAAAAGTTAAGCAAAAATCTGCCAATTAAAGATTGTCAAATCAGCCCGTCAAAAAATTGTTTGTCATTGAGTCTGTTTAAATAGTATTATTCTTAACTATTATATTAATTAAAATTGCTCGTAGAACGAAAACCAATCGATATTTAAAAAAAAAAAAAACTTGAAAATGATATGTAAAGATGTGAGAAACTACTACCTTATTTCCAATAAAAAACACAAGTTGCAATGAACAAATATCATGTAGCACAATTAGTGATCAATACATATTTTAAAAACTCATTTCTCCTAAACACACTTTTATCACATATTCTGACGATAAAATAATTTCACACGTAAATTTAAAATTCTTCTAGTTTGTACTAAATTGCCTTTTGGAAAGCCATCAAGCAAATGGGGATTCATTAGGCTATTGGTGTGGTGCTCCAACTAAAATTCAATTGTCCTTTATGAAAGCCACCAAGAAAATGAGGGAATCATTTCTCTATTAGTGTGAGTGGTTGAATTTGGTCAGATTTTGTCCTAATTTATTCACACCACTTTTCCACGTAAAAGAGAGGAAATTAATGATCACAAACAATGTGTTTCCTGCTAGAAAATATAGTCTTCCAATTGATTCATGTTGTAACAAACATTATGAAACATGCCATGAAAAAATTCAATAATCCCTTGATAATTAGGCCGATTTATGGAGTATTATATTTAAAATGTCTAAAATAAATCGAGACTACATAAAAAATTTGGTGTATACTATCTTCTTTTGCACAAAAATTAGTTTTAACCTTATTAGAAAAGAGTTAATCGGGTGGGCACGGGTGGAGTGTGAAAGGTGGGGCTTGAGCCGAAGATCATTGATATTGTGAATTCAGTAATTTAGCCCTCGTTTGGTAATAATTTTTGCAAAAAATCATTTTATAACTGTTATTTCATATTTCAGACGTCATTTTTTACCTTTTCATTTACAGGTGGGATCTATTTTTCTCTCTAGCGATTAAAAAATTAATTTTCATAATTATTATCAAATACCATTATTGCAAAAAAAAAGAAAAGAAAAAAAAAAAGGAAAAAACGGGGGCTTATTAGTGATTGGTGGTCCCTAGTGACAAATTCACGTGTAATTTTCTGCAACGTTAATGGTGCACATTGTGGAAACGTGGTTGAAGTCCAAATCTGGACGACTGGAAATAAAAAAGAAAAAGAAAAGGGAAAATTGCAGTGAAGTCCTCAAACGTTTTTTAAAAGTGCTGAAAGATCTCAAACTTTTTATTTTGCACCATCATTTCAACGTTTTGTTGAAATCGCTCACTTTTCTTGTAATGTTTTATTGATATTAGACAATTTTTCCCATGGTTTATGCACTAAATAGAATATTTTTGGATCAAATCATTCAAAAGTTTTTTGACAAATTTTTCTTAATAGAACGACGGAGTCAAAATAAAAGATTTGGGATATTTCTGCACTTCTTAAAAAGGTTGGAGACCCGACTACAACTCTTCCAACAAGAGGCAAACAAGTTCCTTCAACTTTCAAGGCAAATAATTATAATACTGTACAAAGACCACGTTTTCACACTAGGATTTTTCGTGTTCATTCACCATAAATTTCCTCATCTTCCCTTTATATGTTCATCCTAGTTGTAGTTTACATAAAAACCTGAAACCCATAATTGTGTTGAAATTTAGAGATAGAGATACAGAGAGAAAAATGGAGAAAGCCATTAACAGACAGAGAATTCTGCTGGAACACTTACAACCCACTCCTTTTCATCAACAGACCTCTCAATCTACTCTTTCTGTAAGTCTTTTCTTGATTAATATTACTTATCCCATAGATTGAATTGCATTTAATTGTGCATTAAATACTCTATTGCTAATTCTCTGTGTCACTGAGTGTTAACTGTATGCGCTGCTTCAAAATTTTCTAATCGCAAGGGTTTGAGTATAACTGTCAATTTGAAGACATGTTTGGTACATTAGTTTATTTAAGAAAGAAAATGTTAATCTTTTACTGTCAAAGATTCAATTTTGCCATTTCCCAAGCAAGAAGAAATTTGCTTGTTGTAAATAAGACAGATTTGGGAATTTTTTTCTTATTTGTTATGTTTGAATTAAAAAAGTTTTGTCATAAGTTGCAATTACCATTTATATATGCAAGAAATATTCCAAACTTTAGGGAATGCATAAATTGTAATTGTAAAGTAGTACTTGCTCTGCTTGGAGATAATTGTTTTATTATTTTTATATGGTTTTTTATAGAATTTACTTCCTTAGGAACAAAATCATCTACGTAACTCACATCAACTATTATTATTAGATTGATTTTAGTAATGAAATCTATGTAAAATATAGCCGTCAAAATTGGTCAACAGATAAGAAAGTCTTAAAAATATATAGTAGTTGTCTGCCTTGCATGTATTGGATATGCAATTACTGGAAAACCTACTGATAGTTTACATGAACAAGTTATGGTTATTTGGATGTAAAATAAACTGTGACACATAGACTTTTGATGCAATTTATGAATTTGAAAGTGAACATGTAAAAGCAATAGTTTAACTACCTGATTGCTTTTGAGTCGCCAAATTGTCGTCATGGAACCCATAGTTTGTAGAGTTCGATTAAATGTATTGTAACTTGTTCGCCAAACCATACAAATTTTAGTCATCTTACTTTTGGGTTGTTAGTTGTTTTTATTGATTTTAAACATCAGAAACAATGTTTCAGTAATCCCATAAACAAGGTTGCCAAAATCTTGTAAGCATAGCCAAGATTGAGGTACAAATTAGTTGTTTCTTTAAGGTGATTTTATCTCCGCACACAATCATAGTTGCCATTCACTTATCTAACGACGTAAATGAAATGAAGTAAGCAACAACTTGTATTTGTACAAAATTGACATTAAATTGGACATCAGTGATAAGAAGAATTATATGTTCCTTTTAAATATCCAGCATCTTTCGTTCTATTTTCTTTGGCAGCGTTCAATATGTTTGGCTGGAGATAGTGCTGCATATCATAGAACAGCTTCTTTTGGAGATGATGTTGTCATTGTCGCGTAAGTTACTTCAATTTAAATCAGTCGGTTATCTTCTTGCTTAAAGTAACTAGTCTGAATTTCTGTAAATTGGCTCTCCGACCACTGATTGCTCCTCTACATATATCATGTTAAACAGTGCATATAGAACTGCTATTTGCAAATCAAAACGCGGGGGTTTCAAGGATACTCTTCCAGACGATTTACTTGCTACTGTACTAAAGGTTAGTTATTACCCTCAATTACAACCACTTACAGGGACATGGTAGGTCTGAATCTTGCTTTGTATGTATTTTGAGTTCACGAGAATAGTCTTTCCTGTTGAATATTTTAGTTTTCCAAAGTTGCAATGAGAAAGTTGACTTTTAGATAGAAGGGCCAGGATTGAAGTTTCTCTTATATGTCGATCTTGCTTTTAAACTTTATTTATTTATTTTTTTTCTTTCCATACAAAGCTAATTGAAGTTCTATATGATTTCGTATTGCTATTGATTGAAGGCATTGGTAGAGCGAACAAATCTAAATCCAGCCGAAGTGGGAGATATAATTGTTGGAACAGTTTTGGCTCCAGGTTCACAGAGAGCAATTGAGTGCAGAATGGCTGCATTATATGCTGGTTTTCCTGGTATTCTTTCTTTTCCTTATTTTTACTTGTTTTTCATTCCAAAAATCCCACCCTATTTTCGTTTCTTCTGCTGCACCGCTGATGCATTTCATGCGTAATTCTTAATTACTTTGGGCTTTAATATTCATGTATGAATAATCTAATTATTTACTACCTGGAATATTTATGTGGGCACTCAGATGCTGACAGTGAAGTATTCAAACATGGTGATCGTTCACATTGACTAATCTTGTTTTGATTTGGTTGTTAAGATTTATAAACAAATAAATATTACATTGACTATCAAAACTGCAGTAATTATCTCAAAAGACAAATTTGATCCAATTAACTGGGATCTTGGTAGTTATTTTTTTTCCTTTCAAACTAAATCTGCCTCCTTCACTAATCTTTTTATTGTGTAACTTTCTCAGATACTGTGCCCATCAGAACGGTCAACAGACAATGCTCATCTGGCCTCCAGGCTGTTGCTGATGTAGCTGCCTTCATAAAAGCCGGATTCTATGATATTGGTAAATGAGAAATTAAATAAAAAATGCATAGTGAAGTGACTTTTCCACCTTCCCTTTTTATCTTTAATATTTTATTTACAGGCATTGGGGCTGGACTGGAGGTGATGACAGTTGATAATATCGAAAGGATTCAAAAAGTTAACCCAAGAGTATGTTAAAATTTGAATATTCTTTCTTTCAAAAGACTATTACATCTTAGAATTTATGCTTCATCTTGACATATGCCATTAACAGGTAAACAGTTTTGCTCAAGCTCGTGACTGTCTGCTTCCGATGGGCATTACTTCTGAAAACGTGGCAGAACGTTTTGGTGTGACTCGACAAGAACAAGACCAGGCTGCTGTAAGTCTGCTACATTTTAATTGTCTGAGGACATATAAATCTTATGCAAATTAATGCAATTGTTACCCATGCATCTGTAGGTAATGTCTCATAAGCGTGCTGCAGCAGCAACTGCATCTGGAAAATTCAAAGATGAAATTATTCCTGTTTCTACTAAGGTAAACATATTCTTTTGCATTTGTGAATATATTTCTGAATCTTAATTAGTTTATTAACTGTTGGCTCTACTTCAAAGATTGTGGACCCTAGAACTGGAGAGGAGAAGCCTGTTATTATATCTGTGGATGATGGCATTCGACCAAACACAAATCTGACAGATCTGGCAAAGTTGAAGCCTGCATTCAATAAGAATGGGAGCACAACTGCTGGTAATGAAATAGTTGCAACAAGTAAAATTATTTGGTGGATCACTTCTTGATCAATACAATGCTACCTTAGATGATTTTTAAACATAATGTGGACATATGACTTCTCAGGGAATGCTAGTCAGGTGAGCGATGGTGCTGGAGCAGTTCTTCTCATGAAGAGAAGTCTGGCTATGAAGAAGGGACTTCCAATTCTTGGCGTATTCAGGTAAAATATCCTGAAAACCAATATATTTTTTGCATTAAAGCATGGAAATCATATGTGCTAATGCTTGGTTGGGTTCGTAACCATAAAGTTTATGTTCATTACTTCTAAGAGACATTGTAGTCGACTAGAAGATCATATGTACTGGCTATTTGTTAAAGTGAAGCATGTAAGTCCAGTTTATATAGCAATGCCTCCTCTTTCTAACAACTTAAGCTTTTACTTGAGGTGGCTCAACAAAGTATCAAATGGAATTTAATCTATCTTAGGGTTCAATTTGTTTTTTGTTTTTTTTAATTAATATGCATTTCAACTTTATATTAAATATTATTCTACTTTGAATTTTCTTTATCATAATTGGTGTGAGGTCGTCCCTTCCCATCCCACGGGCTTTCTACTGGATCTCCATCACCACTGTGTTATTTCATTAAATCTTTAATGGAGTATTTTCTTCGCAACAGCAGAATTTTTACGTTCAAACTGCTTATGATTTGTAGCAAATGTTCATAAACATTGTTACTGGGCACATATGATTCTGAACATGGAATATGCATCATCAACAATATTTAATTGAGTTTAGATTTTACTTTGTAGTTCGAGCTCGCCATGTTGTTCTCAAGAACTATCTTGTTCTTCTCTTGTAGGAGTTTTTCTGCAGTGGGAGTAGATCCTGCAGTCATGGGAGTTGGCCCAGCTGTTGCAATTCCAGCTGCAGTGAAGTCCGCGGGTCTTGAACTCGATGACATTGACTTGTTTGAGATAAATGAGGTTCTTTCCCTTGCTGATAATATTAAGGAGTTCTAGTGGTTTGAACAAATTTATTGATATACACCCATGTCAACTTGTAGGCATTTGCTTCCCAGTTTGTGTATTGCTGTAAAAAATTAAACCTCGATTCTGAAAAAGTTAACGTAAATGGTGGAGCAATTGCCCTTGGCCACCCCTTAGGGGCTACAGGTAACCAGCAGTTAGTCCCTACATTCCAATTGTTCTGAGATCGCATTGAACTGAGTCGTCTTATTGAATCAGAGCCTTTCTTCTATTTCAGGAGCCCGTTGTGTGGCAACTTTACTGAATGAGATGAAGCGCCGTGGCAAGGATTGTCGATTTGGCGTGATATCCATGTGCATAGGTATCTCCTTTTCAATGGGCTGAATTAAATTTCCAAAACAAGGGGGCTTATTTTGCTATAACGAAAATAAAATAAATAAAAAAGATGCAAAATCAATAGAAATAAAAGAGGGTGGATCCAAATACAGGTACCGTTGACTCTGGTATCTGTTCTTTTTGGTACATATTGTTGGACGGTAGTATGCAGTACAACAGAAAAATTTGAACTTCTTTTCCTTCTTTAATCCTATCCAATGCCGTCCAGTCCAGTATATTGACATTTTCATGTATGTTGGATTGCAGGATCGGGTATGGGTGCAGCCGCGGTTTTGGAAAGAGGGGATTGTGTGGATGATCTGTGCAATGTGAGCATGGTTACTACAAACAATTAGTTGTCGAAGGATGCTATGTCGGCACGTTTATTTATCAAATGATAATCAATGGGTGAATCATTATTGGAGATAATTTGGGGCAAACAAAATAAGGTGTAATTTATAGTGCTAAACTGATTCCAGATCATTACGGTCCATCATTTTCCTGTCAAATGGGATTTTTCTTTAACAGCAAAAGCAATACATATATTGGGTTTCTCTTGACTCTTTGGATAGGATAATATGTCGCCGGATGTTGCCGTAGAACATGTTTGATAAATAGAACTGGACGGTAAAGACCAAGATGACAGAACTTAAAAAATCTTCACTATTGATCAATTGTGTGTTTGTTCCAAAGGTCTTGGTCCCCAGCATTGCTTAATATATTCATGTCCGTTTCATTGTTGTCATCCACATCATAGCTGTATTCATCATCTTGTGAGCCCAACAAATTTTCACCCCAAGATGACAAAGGGGTAGTCAGGACCCGGTCGGGTGCCAATGCCTTGCCAGGACTCTTGACCTTCCAGCTCTTAGCTCAGCTCTTGACTCCATTGAGCCAATCATCTGAAACACAAAGGTGCTTAACCATTGGTACCTTCATTTCCACCTGTGCCTTGCACCTGATACCCTATCAGTGTTATTTAATTGAATCTATCACATAATGTTACATGGACTGGTGTTCTAATATCACTAGTGTTGATAGCATTATTCTTTTCAATTATATAATCGCCTAGCACAATAGAATGTGGCACGGCTGAGCGGACGGCACTGCCAATATCACTATACTCGCTTTGGTCTTCAAGATACTGTACTGCTAGCATTGATCCCTCAATGGGTCAACTTCAGCAGGTAGATAGTCGGAGGACAAACTTGCTCTTTCAGCCCATTTGTGAATTAACGTGCTCTTACAGATAAGTTAGCAGACTAAATAACTGTTGGAAAATGGTGTTGAATATGGGACTGTTTTGGCATGTTTTTGAGTGGGATCCATTCTTTTGTTTTGAAAGGTTTAAGTGCATTCGTGTTCTCATCTTGAGAACATCAAAATTATATATTTATTTGTCAAAAATGATACTAGGGCGAATGAGAAATTGGAATTTAAAATATACTCAATGGAATAGGCTTGTGTTCGAAGAAAAATAATTGTATTTTATCCCACCCAGGAAAAATGAAAACGCAATGCACCTAGGTTCAAATCACAGATCAGATTAACACTTGTATGACCGCGACTTGTGGACACGAATGCCAAACATAAATTGATCCCATGGTAAAGTGAACTCCAGTGCTTATACCCATTTTAATGGTAGAAATGAATTGAATGCACCACCCATGGAGTCGAGCTTATAATAAAGGACGATCTATTTTCCCAACACAAAATTAACTCTCATTTTTTGGTAAAAATATTATCTTCTCCATCTATATGAAATTTCCAATTTCCAAATCCAAGTCATGGTGATCTAGTTTGTCAGTTTAGAAATATGCTCAATTTCTATTGATTTTTCCGTTGTATCTTGATAGACATACACTCAAAGAAACCTAAATACTTATGATAAGTGAGAATCTATTTTAATGACACTATTTTCACATAGATTTCGATTTGCTATTCTATCATCACATTTAGTTTAATAATAGTATATTATGACGATTTTACTAACAATTACCGCTTGTGGAGGATGAACTTGCTCTTTCATCATAACTGGAGGACCAACAAGCTCGTAGTTAATAGTTGGAGGACCAAATATCACTTCAATGTACTTGGAGGACAAAAATAGTCGGAGGAGCAACTTGCTCCTATTGAATAGTTGGAGGACCAAATTATCACTTCTATATTTTTGGAGGACAAACTTGTTGAACGAAGTATTTAAATACGTGATTAATCAACTTGTTCAACATTTTGCTAAAATACTATTCGATCAAACACTCAATCAAAAACCATTTATAATAATTAAACTCATGTTTGAGTCTCATTATTTAAAATTTATTATTTTTTAAATATATTTTCAGTCACACATATTTTTTCAATAAAATAATTTTACATGTAAATTCAAATTTTTTTCTTTTTTTCAATCATATATTTTTTCGAAAAATCTTTTTACAAAATTTATTCTAAAAATGGGTCTCAAACATAGGTTTGATGTAGACCACATGATCCACTTACATTAATAAATCCATCTGTCCTCAGAATCACAAGCCAACCAGCCCCCACTAACTGCCCAGTTGTCTTCCCATATGCTTAAATTCACTTATCCTTGTCTACATCTGCACAAAGCCCCAAATTGAACCCAAACAGAAAGAATATTTGGGAAATACAGACAGCACAGATAGATTTCTTGTGTGCAGTCCAATTTGACTAATATTTTCACACATTTTCTCTTCACTGTTTATATTCTTAACCAATAAAAATATCAACACTAACATGCAAGTGACCTATCTTTCAATTTTATTTATTTATTTATTTTTCTATCAAATAATTCAAAGATGACAAATCTCCTAACTCATTTGCATATAAGTTCCTCCAATAGCTCTTCAAAATAGTTTGTATTTGTCATACATTGTTGAATTCATTTGTTTTTCATGTACTATATTAGTTTCTTGCTTTCACATTAAGGATACAAACATTGGATTTATTCAATGAAGATGAAAAGTGAAGATATTGTTCATGAATTAAGCATTACTCACAAGCAAGATCCAACTGCTCTTGCAGGAAATAAGGTTTTGCCAATCACTGAATCGGCGCAATCGTTATCCATAAACAACAATGATCAATGCTCTAATGTAGAGAAGAAAGATAGAGCCATGGGCGATAAAAGCAGAGCCGTATCCCGGATGAAAGAGCTAATGAGATGGGCTGCTGCTGCTGCTGCTACCAAATCTGAGAAGGGAGGAAAGTACATTGGTAGAAAGGTGAGATCCACGTACTCTAATTCTCTGAGCTACAGACCCCACCTCGTCTCTAGTGTATATTAACCGCAATTAACGATGTTAAAATTTCTACATCAAAATGTTGTGATTTCAGGTCTTGCAGTTTCGAAATAGATCCACTTTAAAGGCAGTGCCGGATGACAGTCAATGTAGCAATGACACTCCAAAGATCAGTTTTAGATGGGATGTAGAGAGTTGTTCTACCATTTCTACCATTTCACTGGCTTCATCTTTAAATCATGAACAAATCAAGAATGCACCTTCAGTGAACTCTACTCCTCTACATGTTAGAGATGAGTGTGTTGGTACAACTGGAAACTGGATCACGACGGATTCTGAATGTAAGATCCAGTCCTTTTCATCATCTTTATTTATGCTTAGATATACAGCTCTAATAGATGATTTACATCGTGAATATGTTTTCGTGTTGGACAGTCGTCGTGCTAGAACTATGAAGATTGGATTCAGATGAAGTCGCTAATTGTAGATTGTTCCTCGAGATTGGTCAACAAGGATGTTCGAAATGTATCTGAGTTATGGCCGAATGAAATTTTGACTTTATCAAAAACAGAGAATTTGATGTAAATTCAAAGATTATACATCCATTCTTGTGCTTATGATTTTATTGATGGAAAATCGAAGGAATTTGTGACATTGTAGATTTTACGAATGCTTGTGATGGAATTTTCTTATAAGGTGAATGAGATGGTACTAAAAAAATTTAAATAAGAAATATAAGTTAAAAATAATGTATATATAATTTCAATAAAATATAATACTACAC
Organism: Olea europaea var. sylvestris; assembly: GCF_002742605.1. Classification (NCBI taxonomy): domain Eukaryota; kingdom Viridiplantae; phylum Streptophyta; class Magnoliopsida; order Lamiales; family Oleaceae; genus Olea; species Olea europaea. The sequence continues at coordinate 17,511,600 of NC_036247.1, read as the reverse complement.
ATTTCGAACACTAGTTGATAACATGTGATACTCTTAATTAATAATCCAATGTCATATGATTCTATCAATCAAATTAGATAAACGAGTCGATGACACAAATCATCTCCACACTAAAATTTCAAAAATGTCAAGAAAACCTCAAATTACTTGTATAATGGATGTTTGATATGCTCGACTAGAAAGAGAGCAAGCATGAAAACTCAAAAATATCGTCACACGGTATCACTTCCTTAAACTTGACGTGTATTAATTTTGCATTTCAAAAATTCAATTCTATATTTTAGTTAGCCCAATTGAATAAAAGGCCCATCTCGTGAAGCCCAAAACAAAGTTCGTAATTTCTACGCTACAGTTGCACACGTGCATATGCACCAGGTCTATGGGCCCTAAAAATCTGGGCTTGTGAAGCCCATGAAGATCCAAATTTAAGAGGATGACGTCACAACTCCTTGTTGGCGGCTCCAATATCAGGGTTTAGGTTCCCTCTCCATTTCTCAGTATACGGTTTGTTGCTGTTCATATACATTACTTTCTCCATCTAGGGTTTTAGGGTTTTCCTTTTCCCACCAAAGAAAGGCTAAACTACCAATGGATAGATACCAGAAGGTGGAGAAGCCCAAGCCTGAATCTCCGATAAACGAAAATGAGATCCGTATCACCTCTCAAGGTCTGGTTCGTAACTACATCAGCTATGCCACCACACTTCTGCAGGTACCATTTTTTAAATTAATTTTGTTATTTATTTTTCTTTTGTGTGGTTGTATCGATGTGTTTGTTTTACACTGTTGAATTTCTGAGTTTCATAGGGTTTCGTTGCGGTTAGTGTAATGATACTGTGTGTGTATTGGTTATTTAGATTTGGGGATTGTTTTTTATTTATAACTATTTTGCTATTTGGAGGCCTTTTTTTATATATTTGCGTTGGATTTGTTTTTTGATTTGCGAGAATACATATGGGCGCACACATAGGCATGAAAAATTACGCATAATCACCCATTAATATCTATTGGTATGTAATGTTTTCATTTTACATTTGTGTAATGCATACGTATCATTGTGACATTGTAATCATAGCTGTTATACTGATTCTTGTATAAGGTTACAATGTTCAGTTCGGTAATTTGATCTGTTATGGTGCGTCATTATTAATTCATTTGATTGGCTCTTCATTTTTTCTTTATAATGGCAGTTGTGATATTTGAAGTCCACGCAGTCCTCGTTATGGATTTTTGTAGTTTGATTCATAGAGTTCCTTCTCTGTATTTCTAAATGACTAATTAGCTTCTGTTCCCATTCTCTTGTAGCTTGAGGAAAGACTGTGAGTCAGTTTTCATTATTTTGATCTTTTCCTTGCATTAGCTTACAACTCCATCTGAGATGCAATTGCAAAACATTATATTCATTTAAACATTTTGAGTAAATTACTTGTAACTAGATGTGTACCAAATTTTTTTTTCCCCGACGGGACAAAGTTGGGCTTCATGTGGACTTTTTTGTTGTCTTAATTGAGTTTTTGAGTACTCAATCCATAAATTTACAAGTTAATCAGAGTAACAATATGGTTGATTGATCAAAACTGTCCAGATTCAAGTGTATGCATAATATATATGATCAAATAGGTGCACTTATATGTTGGTGAGTGTCTTCTTTTTTGTATTGATGCTGTTGTAATGGCCTAATGGGTTCTGGTCTCATGGCCCTGGGGTGTGATTTCATAATCAAACTTGGACTGTGTTGCTTGGAAACATCTTACTAATTGTTGTCTAATAGTAATGCATTTCGTCCAGACAGAGAGACTAATGTAGTTAGAATCGTGTGAAAATCTAGGACAGTCAAAGATAAAAATAATATGATTTTATTGAAGGATCATTTTGTAGATTTTATACATAACTCTTGGTATTTGAAAATTTCAGACATTACCCTAAATAGCAACCATAGATCAAAATTTCAGAAAGTTCTCTCTGTTGATACCCTATAGTAGAAGTCAAGTATCATCTTATATTTTAGGTTTATCCTAATAGAAATGGAAGATATGATTAAAATGGAAACTGGGGTCTGCTTTTCTATGCAACGTTAGTTTAACCTAACTGGTCTGAGATAAGTCATCGGGTTAGTATATGCTACCTGCGTTCAGATCACGCTGCTGCTGTGGAGGATTGTTCGGTTTGGTGGAAATGAATATAATTTTGTAAATATCTCATTTGGTGAGAGTTGCTTTATGTATATCTGGAATTAAGTCTCTGAAAAGGTACAACTTGAAAACTATGTGGTTTTGATAAGCCGAAGGGGGTATATAGTAAACTATTTATCTTTCCTGTTTACTATCACGTGATCTGTTTTTCCATGTCATTTAATTTGCTGTATCTGCTGGACCTTGAAAATTATTTATTGTATATCTCATTGCATACAAGGATATTTTTTGCTTCACTAACTTGATGGAATTTGCTTGTTACTACCCTGATAAAAGCTGGATTTTGGCTTCACAAGCTGACCTGTATTACATGAAGAAATCTA
>NC_036247.1:17433030-17502076 GCF_002742605.1 Olea europaea var. sylvestris | reverse complement strand
AAAAAAAAAAAAAAAAAAAAAAGATTGATTTCTTAAGAATTTCAAAACTGATCCAAACTTCTAGCAAGTAAATTTAAATTATATCAAACTTCTAATCAGAAAATAAAAATAATATAATCAAAAGTTAAATATAAAACGAACTGATCATCAAACCAAAGACTCATATTGAAGAGATCTTAGAAACATAATATTTGTATCAAACAAATCGATCACAATTCACAAGGGGCATACTGAAGCTATCCTCGACAAGGTAGTTGAAGGTGTGGCCGTCGCAGTCGTAGGTGAACTTGTTGTTAGCAGCTGGAAGTTTCTGTAGGCATTGAAAAGCTATGCTAGTGAAATTCCCCGTGAACTCCGTGTACTCCGCCACGATCATCGTTCCACACGCCACAAAACTGTAAATCAACGAATGCTGTCCCATTTCTTCTCTTCAATTTCCGGTTTCCTCTCTCAAGCGATCTGCTAGTGTTATAGAATCTAGAGAGAGAAAGCAGACATTGTCGAGGAAGCGTGACGATGAATTTGAAACTGTTTTTGCACCGAGAGAAATACGGAAGGGGGGAATTTTGTCTGTGGGACATAAGAAATAACGGAAACGCCACAGTGCCGGGTTTTGTCAGTTACAAGGCAGAATTGCAACATTGGTGAATTTCTATTTTTTGAGATTGGGCGTTAATGTCAGTTACGCAAATAAATATTATGACGGTGAAAAAATAAATTTTTTTCTTTTTGATAATCCATACGTCTAATGGTGAAAAATTAATGCTTTATACATACATATGTATCTTTAGTTGTAATTTTTGTGATTTCAAAAAACTTGCTTTCATTTGATAATTTTTGTAAAATTATTATTATTATTATTTGGAAAAACAAAACCAGGTGGATCCAAGCCACCCCGATTTGATCTTTTAACCCTTGACCCTTACCCATTTCCGAGTCGATGGTCATGTCGATTTTAAAACATTACTTTACTCAACAACATCGTCCCTTTTAGTTGTGGTTGTTTTTTACCCTTCTCCTACTTCAAATAGGAGAGAATTGTCTGTCCCTCAATTGGTCTCAATGATTTTCCCCATTGTTTTGACCAATGGGAATAGAGGCCTTTCAGTTTCTTGGTGGCAAATACAAGCCACACGTGAGAGGCGTGGCAACATGCATTATTCTTTAACCAATTTTACTTGCTAAGACCTACACATAATCTAAACTAAGAATTCTCCATCTTATTGGAGGTTTCTTAAAAGTAATTGTTACGCCTTCTGATTTCAACTTCGAATCATCATCAATGTGGTAGCCAATTGAATAGGTCCACGGGGCCCACTCCTTCCACGTCAATTACGGGTGTCAATGAGCCGAGCCGAAATTTTCGACTCGAGCTTTTTTTGGCCCAATTGAGCCAAGCAAAAGCTCGACCAAATAATTAAAACTCGAGTTGAGCCAGGCCGAGCTCGATTTTCTGGATATTTTTCCTCTTGGCTGCCTGTTTGGCAACTATTTTTAGCTGCCAAACAAGCAGCCAATCTACTGCCAACAGGCAGCTTTATATGCTATCTAAGGCAGTTTAGCTGCATGCAAACAAGCAGCAGATCTTTTCTTTCTCTTTTTTTAGCGGGCCGGCTCGGCTCCAGCTGACTCCTCGAAATGGGGCTCAGTTTGAGCCTCAAGTCGGACCGGCTCGAGCTTTTACTGGACCGAACTACAGGCAGCCCTAGCCGACGAGCCCGATTGTCATCTCTAACGTCAATTTCAACAAATTGAGGAGACACCTCGTCCCATCCGAGACTCTGTAAATCACCTATAGCCAAAGATAATCCGAAGCTTCAGGGATGAAGCATCGTTTCCATTACCCCGAAGTGACTTAGGATTTTCCCTAAACAAATATTAATGATAGATTGATTTGACATTAACGTCAAGTTGTCAGCCCACATTTCAGAGCATTAAATGTTACATTAAAAGCCCATCAGTTTATGATCGATATATTAACACCTAAGAAGAGACATATTCCACCCTTACCTTCAGATGAAGCCTCGTGTATTCACGACCTAAAGTGAGTACTCCTGTTCCACCCCCAATATAAACTCATTCGCATAGCCATTTAAAAGGTAAGGTTACCATAAACACAAAAGATATAGATATATTATTTTAAACATCCAGTTCTTATTATCATCGTCTATTGACTTAACCGTCGAAATGCTTATAGTAAACTCCCACTACTGGAGAACATCACAAGTGACTAACGACATGTTCTAAGTGAGCATGGGTTATCTACACGGAGCTGTTACTTGTTGGCTACGTTATCTCAACAAAAAAAGAGTTTAACAAATTGGTGCCTTCTGAGGGAAACTACACTATAACCGCGATCATCTCGTGAAAAAAAGCTTGCCAGAAAAAGAGCATCAACTTTCCCTTGAAGAAATATTTTGTTTTTGAATAAAGAACAAGTGAAAAGTTGACTGGAAATAATCGTTCATAGTGTTCTCCTAGTGATTTGGGTATATACTCTTTGAAGAAAAAAGATCACTTACCATGAGTTCAAGTAATGAAGAGATAAATTCAAAGAGGGTAAAAGAGTCCTTTGAAAAAGAGGTCATCCGAACTAATGTCAATCATCAAAGACCACACCACCATAACTGTTGAGGTGGTAGGATAGCTGCAAGCCTAACTACAAAAGTGGCCCAAATGGCTGCTAAAATGATAAGCACGTAGCACAAAACGTTGCCATGCATGAGCTCCTCATGTAGGTTCAAAGTCAAGGAGGCTTCCACACGCCTCAGAATATGCCTCAGTCGAGCTTAGTCCAACACAAGAAGAGGAAGTGCAAAGCCAAATGTCACATTCTGGTAGACGACGAAGAGGTGCCAGTCCGGTTAAGAGGAAAGTGTGAGTAGATGTGTCAGGTAATTATGCTTCTACACAACCTGCCAATGATGTTTGGGAGAGGACAACATCCCTCCATAGTACGAACAAGAGTGAATACTCTAAGGTCCGTCAATGTCTTCGATAGGATTAGACCCAACCTACCTAGAAATAGTCCACTATCACCGCCTCCTAAGTTTGGGCATCAGAAGCTGGTGCAAGGTGAAGATACGTACATTTCTTCGCCTAAAATAGCCTTGAGAAGAGGAACATGGCTAATTTGAGAAATCAAGTAGAACCATCCCAACCCCCTCATCGATATCAAGTTGACGATGAGGATTCTGATGGACTGTGATAGTCTTATGAACTTGATGACAATGATGATGATGATGAGGACAACTTTCCCTTTTCTAGGAGCTCCGCAGTTTTTTCATACCTATTAACTCGTACCTCCAAAGATTCTAAGGTCGAAGGAAGATGAGATCCAGAAAAACACTTATGCAATTTCGAAACTCAGATGAGTCTAAGAGGTTTATCTTCTGCTTTCAAATGTCGAACCATTTACTTAACTCTGAGTGGAGCGGCAAAGATTTGGTATAGAAGGGGATACCAGCAGGGAGCATTAGGTGTTAGCCTGATCTAAAGAAAGCCTTTTAGAATCAACACTTGGCAAGAAAGATGGAGAAGCTCCTATTTAACATTTCCAAGACAGGAGCACAGACAAAACCAGACATTTTGAACTGTGGGGTCAAAAATGAAAATTCAAAATTTTTTCGAACAACAAATCATTAACTAAAATAAGTCAATATGCTAGTACAACTCCAGCATACGCGTTTTCATCGAATATTTTCAATTCATCAATTATAGATATACAAATCCAAATTCGACATACCTTTTTCACCATAGTCGAGTAGCAGTAAGCTAGTAACCTATAGGCTATAGCAGGGGTTGAGAGACGACCAGGCGAAGGGAGTTTTGTTTTTATTTGATTTGTTTGCCGACTGTCGTAAGTAACAAGGGCGATGGCAAAGAGAAAACTAGAAAAAGACAAGAAAGAAGAATGAAGAGCCACGTTTGGCTGTTTGGGAAAGATGGGATTTGGGAAAATTGGAACTCATATAAGTTGGGTTGGGTAATTAATAAATGGATTATGGTTATGGATATATCATATATGAAATATGGATATAGTGATTGGATTTGGGCTTGTGAGTTGTGGGTTGCTATTGGGAAACTGGGTTTGGCCGGGTAGTTGTTGGGTTATATATATGAAAAAAAAATATGTGGGTTCACCAGTGGACATGGGGCAAGTAGTTGAGGAAACACTAAAAAGTTATTTGACCCGTTTCATCATTGAGATAACCTAATGTGAGAAGGTCACTAATAAAGAGACACTTTCTGCTTTAAAATAAGGCCTTAACATGAACACCCTATTCTGGAAGGATGTGTAAAACAAATAAACCTTCCACTTATAACAAACTAGTGGAAATAATAAAGGTTGAAATCATTAGCAAAGAGATAATCGATCATTGAAATAGGGCAGCCCAAAGACTTTTGCACCTTAAAGCCAGATGAGGAAAAGACCCTCATCCCATCTAGTAAACTAGCAATGGACCCAAGTGGGACATATGGTAGCCCCAATTTAAGGCAGGCCTAGCCACTACTACTTTAAATGTCGTGTCGACCCTCACCCATGAAGAGGTGGGACTAAGTGGCAACATCAAACTTGGAACATCATATGGGGAACCCCCTCATCAGAAAAATAGGGAAAGAGGCGGAGGACCTAGGAATAGGCCCGATGTCAAGGTACAACCTTATTGTACTTATTGCTGTTTCTACGGTTACGATACAAGCGAATGTAGGGATGCACTTTGTTCTGCAAGATAGGGCAACCGGATGCCAAAAGAGAGAACCACCCTCCTTAAAGAAATTCTTCTCATACTCCAAGGCAAGATCCTTCTCCTAAGCGAGATGATAAGAAAAGACCTTTCCAGGAAATTCTTACCTCTTCATAAAAGGGATAAGGATAGGGTAAGATCTAAATATAGGTAGAGGCAAAGAAGGAATTCTCTAATTGAAGTGGGCAATGCTCCTATTCAAAAAATAGATACAATCATTGGAGGACCACATGAAGGAGGAAAATCTCAGAATGCACAAAAAATTATACCAAAGAAGCAAGAACCTACTCATGGCTAGTTATATGGTAAATCACACACAAAGAATGAGACTAGTGGAGCCCATTACTTCCATCCAAGAGCATACAGCGGGGTTGCATTACCATCATTTGCTGCTCTAGTAGTAAAAGTTGTGGTAGCCGACAATGGATTGAAGCCCCAATGTAAATGTGTTTATCTAATGAAATTATTTTTGTCACCAAATGCACATAACTTTCAAGCCCTTAATAAGGTGCATGACATTCTCCCTGGAGTCATCTCTTTCCAGGGTGTCCACTTCGAGCAGCAAAGTGCGTGACAGCCCTCACAGGGATTACTTCTTTGAAGATAGCACTCTCCATGGATGAACCATTCACAATGGAGGAAGCTCTTGACGAGGTATGTGACACTCTCTATGGAGTCACCTCGTTTGAGGATGTCCACATGGAACGATGAGGTGCATGACACCTCTATAGGGCTCACCTCTTCGAAGACGATGCTCTCCATGGATGAACCATCCACAATGAAAGAAGCCCTTAACGAGGTGCGTGACACCCCCCATAAAGTCACCTCGTTCAAGGATGTCCACTTCGAACAATGATGTATATAACATCCTATAGGGGTCACCTCTTTAAAGATGATGCTCTCGATAGATGAATCATCCATCATGAAGCCCTTGAGGAGGTGTGCGACATTATCTATTGAGTTGCCTTGTTCAAGGATGTCCATTTCAAACGGCAAGGTACATGATATCCCCGCAAGGGTCACCTCTTCAAAGATAATGCTTTCTATGAATGAACTATCTATCGTGGAGGAAGCCCTTGATGAGGTGTACGACACTTCCTATAGAGTCTCTCGTTCAAGGACGTCTATTTCAAACGATGATGTACGTGACCCCCCCTCCCACAAGGGTCACCTCCTCAAAGTGATGCTCTCAATGGATTAACCATTCACCATGAAGGAAGCCCTTGACAAGGTATACGACACTTTCCATGGAGTCATTTCGGTCAAAGATGTCCACTTCGAACGGCGAGGTATGTGATACCACAAAGGGGTCACCTCTGATTCCTTCGAAGATGATGCTCTCCAAGGATGAATCATTTGCCAAGGAGAAAGCTTCTGACAAGGAATGTCAACCTATTGCAAGATTAAAAGCAGTGAATTGAGGTCTACTCGTCAACAGAGAATAAATGCACGTCGATCATCTAGCTATGAGGTGCCAACGTTTAAAATTGTACGATCACTTTCTGAAGTGTCAGTAATTGAACAAGTTTGGGAGATTCACTATTATCAAGCAATTACAATAAGAAAATATCATACAAAAACATAAAAGATAAATAGTACAAACACGTATCAAAATTTCATTGATACTGAATAATTATAGAGGGGACAAAGCCATTATATCAAGTTTATATAGCTGAGGCTGGGGGTTCACCATTGCTAATGCCCCCTCCCAGCATCTTCATCCTCCCCCTTAGCATCCTTCACTTAGGCCTCGATATGAGGACAACCATCAATGGGACCATAAAACTCCTTGATAAAGCCCACGTCCCATTCAGGGAAAACTTCCCTAAAGTGAGCCAACATTTGTTGGGAAGTCCAATAGTTGGGAAAATAGTCTTACTCCTTCATTTTCTCAAAGTTCTCGATATAATTATTCACTACCACTTTGCCAGCTATTTTGGCCTCTGTTTCTAGTGATTTTTTCTCTTCCTTCTTTGCTTCAATCAACTATCGAAGCTTAAACTGTCTTCATTGTAGACCTCCAATGCCTCAACAACTAGGCGTTGATGCTCGTTGGCCCGGTCAATCTTTTTAGTCAAAGCCGCAACTTAGGATTTGGACTTTAGGGGACTACTACTATTATTATTATGTCGAACATTCCAACTTAGGGGACTATTGTTATTATGTCGAACATTCCAATTTCTCCAACCTAACACGCCATCTTAACAAAGAAGTGTATCACCTCAACAAAGAACAGTTAAAGTTCACGCATTACATGAATATCCATACATGTACTTAGGGGGGATTGTTGTTACGTTTTCTTCCTTCAGCTCCTAAACATCATCAACGTGGCAGCCAATTGAATACGTCCATAGGGCACACTCCTTCCACGTCAACTTCACTAACTGTAGAGACACCTCGTCCTATCTGAGGCTCCACGAATCACCTACGACCAAGGTCAACTTGGAGCTTTAGGGCGAAGCATCACTTCCATCATCCCGAAGCGACTCGGGATTTCATTTAAACAAATCTTAACAATTGATTGAGTTGACGTTAAGATGAAGTCGCCAGCCCACATTTCAGAGCATTAAATGTCCGTCAATCTATGATTGACACCTAGGACAAAACATATTCCTCCCTTATCTTCAGATGAAGCCACGTGAATTCTCATCCTATGACCGACACTCCTCCTCCATCCTTATATAAACTCACTTACATAGCCATTTAAAAGGTAAGGTTACCATATACACAAGACACATCTATATTATTCTTAACATCCAGTTCTTATTATCCCCACTACCAGAGAAGATCACAAGTGACTAACGGCATGTTCGAAGTGTGCAGAAGTCATCTACATGGAACAGTTACTTGTTGATCACGTCAACCCAACAAAAAACGAGGTCAACAGTAATTCTTGTGAATTTGGCATTACCCAAAAATAAAGCCCTCAAATTCCTTTTGCTGATGGCAAAAAGCTGACAAATTAAAAGGCAGCTATCGTGCAATAAAAGACAATTGAAAATGCTACTTCCATTTTTGTAGGAGATGTTCACCAGTCGCAAGCAAGATCCCCCTCGAATGTATGGCAACTTGGTTGAGATATTGGAAGAAGCTAAATGACTAGGGCTAAGTTTGTTGTAGATTTTAAGTGTGAGGTGCTCGGTGACACAGGATAGGACATATTATTGTCCTTTAACCTTTTTCTTTTTCATCCATTTCTTATTTTATTGCTTTTTAATTAAACTGCAAATGTTTTATTACCTTACCCTCACAAGCCATTTTATCAGTCAAAGGGATGATTTTCATCATCAAGACTAATTGTGCAACAATAATATGAAGTTTAATGTCAAAAGTTTTTATTTTAAAGGTTGGGGATGAAGTTGGTCCAAGCAGTATAGATTGAGGAACAACTCTGTAATTTCCCCAATTTTGAAATTTCTGTGAATGGAGCTATGTTTTTACTTTTTCCTTCTGATTTTCTTTATTATAACCATTGTTTCATTTATACTCTCCAAAACTTGTGACAACACATACCATCTTTCGTACAAAACAAATCTGACTAATTTCTAAACTGAAGTGAGTGACTTCTAACCCAAAAAACTGGGCCGTGCTATATATGGACAGGCCCTGTTTGGACAGGGACTGACGTGGCAGCCCCCAATTGACCGGTTGTCGCTGCAACAAGATCATTCCCAAAAAACCTTACAGTGTTTTAAGTCATTCAAAATTTACTACAACAATTTAACGTTACTAAGGTAACCATTATATAGTTTTTCTGGTAACATTACATTGTAGTAAAGTAGCATGTTTTCCTCGTATTATGATTGTTTGCGATGAATAACTACACTCAAAATCCATTCACAATCCTAAAACTCATTGGTTCATTTCCCTTATCTGAATCATCAATCACAACCTTCAAGGAAAAGTCGAACTGATATTGCGCACAACCCATCTCAACTCATGCGAAAGCATTGAAATATATTACACAATCCATTTCAATTCAAGTGGAAGAACAAGTAATTGACATAAACCCATCCATTCTGATCATAAATTTGTTCGAATGAAATGCTTAACCAATTCTATGCATCAAACCAAAAAATCATTTCTTTTTCTTACCTTTTGATTTCACATTCATTCCTTGTTCCATCATCCTAATTATTAACATTCTACAAAAAAAAAAAAAAATAATAAATAAATAAATAAATTGATAATAGTTAATAAATCTCAATCAACCAAAAGTTCTGAATATACATCAAAATAAACCAAAACTCACACAATGTAATGCGGTCAAAATTCACAAAGAAAAATATTGACAATTATTTTTAGTAAATGTACCTATGAAAAAAATAAAAATAAAAATAAAAATAAAAAAGATGCCCCCTATTCTTTATATTTACATCAACCTTGAATGAAGTCCCTTCCACAGATAGATGTTCCCTCTTTGCGCAGGGTTGAATATAAGGGAAGATCGCTTATGCTCAAAACACTTCCATGACTCCCCCCATCTTCATCGCCAGTGTCCACGGCACACAGTCACCTGATGTAGACTACCTCAAAATCATAATCACCATCCATATCAATATCATCTTCCATTGCAGATGATTGATTTTCCTTTTCTGTCTGCTTTGCTTTCTCAACTTGGCGTTTAGCATGGGTACCTTAGCATAGCTTCTCAGTTCGTCTGCTATTAGTAAATTTGTCCTTTTCTGGCTCGGCATTCTTTTCTTCAGATCCTATGGACTAGTTGTTACCACTCAACTCAATTGTCTCCAGATTCCTTACCTTCGTTCAAAACTGTTGGCTGCGCGCCATCCTGCGGGTGCAGTATGCTTGCATCCAGAGAACAGTATAAGATAAAATATAGGGATCCATGAACTAGTTTGATCTTACCCCTGATTACCTTCTGAAGAAAGTCAACAGTATCAAAGCTTGAGACCTTGTATAATGTTACCAATGTTCAGGCAGGACAAAGCTTCAGAATTTCCTTTACTGCACAGCTCATAATCAGGCAATTCAAAATCTACCTTATGACGGTACAATGGTAACAAAAAAGGAAAGACAAACAATCAAGTCCAATTAACAGAACCAACTGCAATCATCTAATTATTCAATTCTCTTGCAATTTTGAAGAGCATTGGATGCATCATTCTGCACAAGATTTAAGCATCACAACACCTGGTCAGTCCAACAATTTAACATAAATATCTAGCTGAACTTCTTGCATAGAGCTTGTCAAACTAGGAGTAACACAAACATTGACAACAAGAGATCTTTCAAGCTATTTATTAGACTATTACCAATGTTAGGCAGGCCAATAACCACCACAGTAATATATTTTTTATCTACAATCAAACTTTGAAATTAGGGGACCCACATGAATATGGAACGTGTACTCAGTAAACAGATAAAAGAAGTTGTACCCTCATCCCGTACATCAGCCACGACTATCTCCCATCGGGATAAGCTGCAGGATCAAATAAACTTCTTTGTGGTTGAAAGAGTATTTACTCAGAACCGATTTTTTTGCAATTGGTAGTTGTGATTCTGGAAAAAGAGTCAAAATTTTCTTCTTTTGGCCAATTCGATATAAGTGTCTATTTTTTTCCATCCACCCAAAGTGATGTGATATCTCACCTTGCAACCTCCCCTCCATTTCTCTCATTTCTTTTCATCACATCAGCAAGATCTTGTCATGAGAGGCTGATGGTCCATGAGATGGCTGAACATGTTGGGGAAAAAAACAGATGGTCCATCATCGTCCTCAATCTGCTCCATCTTATCCTGATCTAGGATAGCTTCATCATCAATGTGATCAATTCTTGCTAAAAAGCCTCGTCGATAATTCAAACACGATAAGTTACAAATTCAGCCATAACTTCAAACAACTAAACAAATGCTTCCGCAAATAAAGACTCAATTTTTTCACAATTATTTCTTGCTCCCAAAAGGCACCTTAAACAGAAATGTTCGAAACACATAAATACAAATAAGAGGTATAAAAGGTATTTTGGCACAAAAAGGTGAAATTTTTACACAAATACCACCCAACAAAACACATCTTCATCACAGCTTAGTAAAACATTCCACATGCAATAAGTTATATTTTCAATCATAATGGCAAACAACTTGAATATAACGGCTCACGAATCAACTAGTATGGCAGTAATGCCATTTTACCCTGATTTTGTTAAATAATGCTCCATTTTTCTACACTTATTTCTTGCTCCAAAAATGCGCCACCAAACAAAATAATACACAAAACAAGTACAAAAGGTATAATGGAATCGCAGTTGAAAGAGTATTTACTCAGAACCGATTTTTTTGCAATTGGTAGTTGTGATTCTGGAAAAAGAGTCAAAATTTTCTTCTTTTGGCCAATTCGATATAAGTGTCTATTTTTTTCCATCCACCCAAAGTGATGTGATATCTCACCTTGCAACCTCCCCTCCATTTCTCTCATTTCTTTTCATCACATCAGCAAGATCTTGTCATGAGAGGCTGATGGTCCATGAGATGGCTGAACATGTTGGGGAAAAAAACAGATGGTCCATCATCGTCCTCAATCTGCTCCATCTTATCCTGATCTAGGATAGCTTCATCATCAATGTGATCAATTCTTGCTAAAAAGCCTCGTCGATAATTCAAACACGATAAGTTACAAATTCAGCCATAACTTCAAACAACTAAACAAATGCTTCCGCAAATAAAGACTCAATTTTTTCACAATTATTTCTTGCTCCCAAAAGGCACCTTAAACAGAAATGTTCGAAACACATAAATACAAATAAGAGGTATAAAAGGTATTTTGGCACAAAAAGGTGAAATTTTTACACAAATACCACCCAACAAAACACATCTTCATCACAGCTTAGTAAAACATTCCACATGCAATAAGTTATATTTTCAATCATAATGGCAAACAACTTGAATATAACGGCTCACGAATCAACTAGTATGGCAGTAATGCCATTTTACCCTGATTTTGTTAAATAATGCTCCATTTTTCTACACTTATTTCTTGCTCCAAAAATGCGCCACCAAACAAAATAATACACAAAACAAGTACAAAAGGTATAATGGAATCGCACAAACTGGTCATGTTAGCGATGGAGAGGAAAAAATGCGATGATGGAGACAATCGGCACAACAGTAATGGAGACAAGAAACTGGGGAGTGACGCTCTTATGCGGTGAATAATTGTTCTTGAAAAGCCAGCCATTTGGTATACCTGGGCTTCTTGGCCTCCTTTGGCTTCTTCCTCCGGTGCTCCTTTACGTTCCTAATCATCTTGTACTTCTTGAAACCCAACCTTAACAATCCCCCACCACCCCATCCCTGGATCATCGTGAGAGATTAATCGTAGATGTGTCCAGCGAGCCAGGGAACAAGAATCATCTGTGTACAAAGAGTTTCGATCCATGTTTCACGAATCGAATCTTCATGTACTGAGTATACCTGACCTTATCCTTTGTGCCGCTGAGATATGCCCTGAGAGGTGTACTTCTTCCTCAATCGCACTGACGCCCGGTTGTTCTCGTTCTTGATATCTGCAAAAAAATTAAATATGTGCTTACATGAAATACATAATCGCGTACGAATATTGCAATTCACTGATAGTAAATGAATCAAAATTGTTTCGACTTCACAGAGGATTGCGAAATCAGGGTTTGATTAACGAAAAATTAATATGCATAACAATGGAACTACGACGTGGTACGGTCGGCACCAAAATCGTAAGGTGAACCGGGTTTGGACCAAGGACAGTTTGCAAGGCAAGTGGTACGGCCAGGCAATGGGATTGGAAGCAAAAGAATTTTGCAAGAAAGAAAAAAGTATGGGGTGAGAGAGGCTCGAACTCTCGACCTCAGGATCACTCAGTAGCTATGAGACCTACGCGCTAGCCAACTGCGCCACCACCCCGTTGTATAATTGCTCTCTCCAGTTTTATACAAATGAAAAATGTGTTGACACTATGTTCTAAAAATAAAATAACCAGAGTTAGGAACGAATATTTTCAGGCCTTTATTGTTATTTTGTTCACATCCAATTTATCTTAAAGTTTGAACGTGGATATTATCATAGTATTGAAATATATGCAGCTTATAGTTTAAGCCCTTGAATCCCATTTTTGCCAAGAAATTATATTTTTGAACAGTATAATGATGTGAAATGTGTGGTTAAAAAATAAGGAAAAGTTTTGGATTTGTGTATAATATTATTTTATTAAAAAATGTATGATTAAAATGATGCCAAAACACTGTTTAAAAATGCATTTTTCTCGATGAATGTGGCTCAAACAAGGGTTAAGTAATATTTAAAATATTTTCAAATATATTCATTAGCACTTAACATGATTGGATATGTGGTATCATAAATAGATCAAGATCGAATAGTATAGATTATTATTCATGAATAAATAACACTCATGATTTTAACAACAATAATGTAAAAGTATATTCCCATACAAATACAATTATTTTCCATTTAGGGACTATGTTAACAATACTCATTATTCTTATAGGCAACCATTACAATTGTGGGACTTTGATTGTTGGATCGAGAGTCATTTGTGGATTAGCTCAATAATCTAAAAAAAATTCTTTTTCTTGCACAACTTAAGTGACTTCCATCAAATTTGTTATGTTAATGTATAACTGATCAATACTGATATAAGATTTATTGAAAAACCTATTCAAAGTTAGTTACTATCTAGCAATGTTTTAAAAATCGATCCAAACATCAACCCAAAAATGAAAAAAGGGTCAAGGGTCAACCCGAGGTTGAACTAGATGTCAAAATTATTTTAAAAAATGAAGTGAACAATTAAACAATTAAATAATTAAAATTGCAAAAGGCTTGATCCCACATCGTAAATTAAAGAATATTGTATAGGAATCTTCCCTTTTAAAACCAACACTTGGAAGTTGATAAATATTGCGAGAGGCTTGATCCCAAGTCTAAAGTTAAAGAATGTTGGATAGTAATCTTCCATTTTAAAAGCGGCAATAGGAGAAACATGTGGGCCTACAAATGCTAGAGCCCATTTTGAACTTAAATTTTTTTAGTGGAAATTACATAGTTTAATAGATTTGAAATTCCTGTTTCATAAATTAGAAATCATGTTTAGTATTTCACAAATTAAAATTTTTTTAATTAATTAATATATTAAAATTAATTAATTAAAACAATTTTAAACCCTAATTATTTCACTCTCTCTCTCTCTCTCTCTCTCAGAAATGACGTTGTCGAATATTACTCTTACAAATCGACCATCCCAGGACAAGTAGCCACCGGAAGATCACGATTGAGTAGCACCGCGAACCGTAGCAGGTTGTGGAGATCGTGGTGGCGACAACAACTCAAAGAAATCAAGTCACGACTATAGGGAAGATGGTGACGGTTGTAGTCGGTGATTTGGTGGATATCTAGGGTGAATGTGGTGGTGGTGCTTTTGATTTTAGAGGTGATGTAGATGTGGTAGTGGTGGTGGAAATCAACTCATGACTATGAGAAGATGGTGGTCCGACGGCTGTAGTCGGTGATTTGGTGTGGTAGCGGTGAATGTGGTGTTAATGGTTGTGGAGGTTGTGGATTGAGGAATTTGTTCAAAAATTGTTGCATCTCTGTGGTCGGAGTTGGCATCGTGCCCCTATTGGGGTCGCACCTATGTTAAGTCGCTATAGGTGGAGGTGCTGATAAAGCTGCTGGTGGTGGTGGTGCAGAGAGTGGAGATGGGTGTTATACAGTGATGGTTTTGAGGTGATGGTGTTTGCAATGTTTTTGCAGGGTGAGTGGAGGGTACGGTGTGGTGGTGATAGGTTTTATGAGGTGGTTTTTTCTCCAATCTGGGTACGGTGGTGATGGGTTACATTGGTGCTAGGTGTTGCTGGAGGTTTGTGATGGTTTTTGTTGGTGGTGTAAGTGGAGGTGCTGCTTGGTTTTGGTGGTCGTGGTCGGGTCAATGGTTGTGGTCATTAGTGTTGATCACAAATTATTTGGTTAACTGTGATCATTAAATTGATTAATTTGTGACCAATAAACAATATGACCAATAATAAATATAAATTGAGACCAATAAATAATGTGTGACTTAAAAAATTATTAATTTGTGATCGATAATTTGATAATTTGTGATTGTATAATAAGTTGTGACTTATAATATTCGTGATTTGTAATCAATAAATAAATCTTGACTCATAAATTTTTTGATTTGCGACTGATGAAAAATTGTGATTTATAAAATTTTTGAATTATGACTGTAAAATAATTTGTGACATAAATTTTTTGATTTGTGATTGAAAAATGATAATTAACTAATTAAATCGTTATTTTGTGACCAAATTGTACATATTTATGACCTAAATATATTTAATTAATAAATTAATTAATTAAACCATAAATAAATTTTAATAAAAATCTGATTTTTGAATTTTGAAACTTATTTTCTTAATTTTGAAATATATGATACTTAAAATCTTATGAAAATTTCCCTGTTTTTTATTTGAAAAGGCCTTATACATAGGAAAACGGGTCTAGGTTTTCCTATCTAAAATCAGACCGATTTTTAGATTAAAATGGCCAGTTACATGGTTTTTTACCGGTCTTTTCTTTTTAGGTTAATACATTAAGACTGGACTAGTGATGAGATTGGATTTCGATTTTTCAGTTGAACCAGTCGGTCCGGTCGGACTTTCATAACATTGCTATCTAGCCCACTTTGAAAAGTTATTGCACAATTTTTATATTTATGAGGCTTTCCATTTCACAATGTCTAGGTTTATCGGTAACTTGAATACTGAAACTTTGCCCAACGACATTCCTAGACCCCAATCTTGAGACGAAACTTACTATTGGCCAACATTCGGTACATATCTTTCCAACTTCATCAATTATGTAAAAAATTAGACATACCA
Organism: Olea europaea var. sylvestris; assembly: GCF_002742605.1. Taxonomy (NCBI): domain Eukaryota; kingdom Viridiplantae; phylum Streptophyta; class Magnoliopsida; order Lamiales; family Oleaceae; genus Olea; species Olea europaea. The sequence continues at coordinate 17,486,436 of NC_036247.1, read as the reverse complement.
CTCCAGCCACTTCTTAAGTCTAGTTGTGTTTGTCCTCTTGACGAAGAAAATGAAATTTTTATTCTTGCACCTATTGACTATTTTGATAACGAGGACGAGAGTTTCGATATATGTCTCATATCTCCTTTCACACTCATGTTAGATATAAATTGACCATGTCACAGTTGATAAATTATATATAGAATTGTCACTTCAACCAAATCGTTTGCCTATTCTTGTATGTACTTTTAAAGTGGAGTTTGCTGTGATATTACCACATTTGATCGATACTCGAGCTGCAAAGATTTTTCTAAGGCAATTATCTGCATTCATAATTTTTCTATCGACATTAAGTTGTTGCCTACAAATTACAGGCATAGATTGTTAGCATCCTTTTGTTGTCAATATTTCTAAATTTCATGATAAGATATCTATAAAGACAAATTATTTTCAATCATGAAATTTTTTAACTTACTTTTTGATAAGTGTGTTTTTGCACACTTATTTAGGTCACAAACATGACATAATTACGAATAAAATGATTGAATTGTGATTTAATTTCATTATATTTGTGAATTTTAGGTAACACCGATGAATATGGTGAAATACATGAGAAAAGACGCGAAAATGACTAAAATGACACAAAGTGAAAGTTTAAGGACCAAGGTGCAATTACCCAAAAGTTGACCCGATAAATAAATCAAGAAATTGAGTTTGCCAAATACAAATTGATGATATTTTGGGATGATGAAATGTGAAGAATGAAGAAAAGATGCAAAGAAGTGGAAGATTCAAGTAAAAGGACCAATTTGTAGGAAATGAAAGATTAATTCTACCATGCGGTCACATGGTAGAAATGTCGTGCGGCCGCACGAAGTGATGCAGGGAATTCAACTGGAAAAAGAGGATAACCATGCGGTCGCACGGATTAAAACCATGCGGTCGCATGGCACAATTTCAGCGTGAATCTTTTCTTTCCTTATACGATTGAAATACCTATGAAAACCTAATTTTCCACGGGATATAAATATCAAAAACATTCCAGAGATGCCCAGAACGTAATTGGAGGCCGAAAAACAACTCTTGGAGAGGATTTGAGCGCAAGAACAAAGATTGCTACGAAGAACTTGAAGATTTATTCAAGTTTTATAACCCGGTGATGTCTTATATACAAACTTTGATATATTTTGTTATTTTAATCATGCTAGGCTAGATTTTTATTATGCTAGGAGATCGATGAACCATGTGATTTGAATTTTAATATTCTAGTTTTGCAATTTGACGTTAAGACACAATTTTTATTATATTGAATGATTTATATGCAATTAATGTTTCAGCAATTAAGGGCTTGTAATTGTGTGAATTTAAGTGATTTATTCTTGCATTCGAGAGAATTGGAATAGATTTGACATAATATAATTCATCGTAGGTCCGATAGCGGATAGAAATATACAGATATACTCTACGTGAATCTTTAAATGTTCATAAAATCGCATGCATTTTTACATATGCTCTTGTCATAGAAATATAGACCGGTGGTATGTAGAGTTTGTTACATCTAGAGAGAGAGTATTGGATAGACTTAGGAACATTGATTCGTCAAAATTGAAATGTGTTGTCATATTGTGAAACTAGGGTTTAAAGTGATAATTGCATGGGAATTCGTGATCCTAGCATATTTCTTTCCTAATAATTATAACACGTGCGTTCTCAACTTTTAGATTTCGTTCTTGTGTTTTAATTTATTGTTTTGCATATTAATTTCAGTTTAATCATAAAAAAAATCAAATTTTGCATAATTGAGGTTCAATTAGGTATACATTCACTTTGGTAATTTAGTTTCGGTTAAGGCTAAGGTAGGTAAAATTTGAACTAATCAATATCTGTGGGACGATATTCGGACTCATTGAATCCACTTTATTACTTGTTAACGAACCGTACACTTGCGGTGGTTTAAAATAGAAAGAAATAATTTCGTGAACAAGTTTTTGGAGCCGTTGCCGGGGATTGAGTTTAGTTTAATTTTATTTCTCGAGGCACTAATTCGACCTCAATTTCTATTTTACTAGCATAATTTTGTTTTTTATTTCTATTTTTATTTAGGGTTATTATCCTTTATTTGTGTTTTAGTTATTTAAATTGTTTGAATCTCAGTGCTCGTACTGGTTTTAATTCTCAGATTTGCATGTTACGATTGCCTGGAGGAGAATTGATTCCAGCTGATCCTGAAATTGAGCACACCTTTCATCGACGACAAAGAGATCACTGCGAAGCACAAGTACAAATGGCCAATGAATTAAACAATCCTATTATTCAAGCTAACGAAGGAGAGGCAGTGGACTAAAGAAATGAAATTTTGGGGGACTTCTTGACTTCTCAAGCTATTCAAAGCCAATCCAGCATTGTATATCCACCGTTTGGGCAGCCCAACTTTCAATTGAAGACCAATGTAATACAGCTGTTTCAAAATGGACACCAATTCTATGGCAAAGCCGAGGAGAATCCACACACACACGTATCTCGATTTCTCGATATGTGTCAACATTTCAGATACCAAGGGATTTGGGATGACGCTATCAGATTAAGGCTTTTTCCACATACGTTACGAGACAGAGCACTTGAATGGTTGGATTCACTCTCGGTTGCAAGTATCACTACATGGAATGAGCTGGCACACAAATTCTACACAAAGTTCTTCTCCCCAGCCAAGATAGCGAAGCTGAGACATGATATATCAGTATTCAATCAAGGAGAGAATGAATCATTTGATGAAGCCTGGAACAAATTTAAAAACATGCTTCGGAAATGCCCTCAGCATGGGTTCGATAAAAAGACTCAGATTCGATTCTTCTACACAGGATTACTTCCATACCATAAGAGCATGGTGGATTCAGTATCAGATGGCTCAATATCCACACGAACAGTTGATGGGGCATTGGAATTATTTGAGCGAATGGCTACCACATCAGCCATGTGGTCTTCTGAGAGGGCTATCCCAAAGAAAACTCCAGGTGTCTACGAGGTGGACGCTTATTCAGCAATATCTGCAAAAATTGACTCTCTGTATCACAAGGTGGAAAGCATATCACAAGAATCACAAGCTAAGAAGAGCAATTGTGAAGAATGTGGAATCGAGCACAAAACATCAGATTGCCCAATACTCATGCAAGGAATTGAGCAAGCAGATTACGCACAGTAGAGACAACGCCAGCAACACAATCAATATGGAGAGACTTTCAATCCCAGCTGGAAGAAGCATCCCAACTTCTCTTGGAGCAACCAGAATCAGAATAAGCCACAGGGGCAATTTCAACAACAAGAGAAGATGCCTCAATTGGAAGATATGATAGGAAAATTCATGGAGAAGGTCGAAGCTACACTTCAAAATCAAAATGCAGCCATAAAAAATTTGGAAACTCAGATGGGGCAGCTAACCATCGCATTAACTGGCAGAACGCCAGGTAACTTACCAAGTAATACAGAAATCAATCCTTAAGAGCAAGCCAAGGCCTTTACAACTCGAAGTGGAGTGCATTGCCTGAAATCCATGTCAAGAGACCGGGTGTGATTGGAGAAACATCTTCCCCCACTGAAGAAGAGACTGTTGTAAAGGAATCAAGTTTAAAGAAAAATTCAGAAGAGTCACAGGATAAGGCCAAAGTCACAGTCAACCCCTACGAGTCTCCGATTCCCTTTCCACAGCACTTGAAGAAGCAAAAAGTGGAGCAACAATACAAAAAATTTCTAGAAGTCTTCAAAAAGCTCCATATCAACATCCCACTAGCTGATGCACTATTCCAGATGCCTAGCTACGCGAAATTTCTGAAGGATATCATATCAAATAAACGCAAGCTGGAAGACCATGAGACAATTATGCTTACGGAGGAATGTAGTGCCAGAATCTAGAATAAGCTTCCACCAAAACGAAAAGATCCAGGGAGTTTTACTGTTCCTTGCAAAATCGATGAAGTATATTTCGATAAAGCATTATGTGACCTCGGTGCAAGTATTAATTTAATGCCTTTGTCTATTTTCAGGAAACTCGGTTTGGGAGAAGCTAAAGCAACCACTGTGACACTTCAGCTGGCTGACAGGTCACTGACACATCCCAGAGGAATAATTGAAGATGTGCTTATCAAGGTTGAGAAGTTCATATTCCCAGCAGATTTTCTTATCCTGGACATGGAAGTGGACAAGGACGTCCCATTGATACTTGATAGACCATTTCTGGCAACAGGGAGAGTGTTAATTGATGTTCAAAGGGGTCGGTTGATTTTAAGATTAGGAGAGGAGCAAATATCATTCAATGTATTCAAGGCAATGAAACTACCAGCAGAATCTGACAGCTGTTATCAAGTTGACATTATTGACAAGGCAGTACAAGAAACATTCTTACTACACGGTCCATCTGATGCCTATGAGGCATGTATTATACAATCCCAATCAGTCCAATCAGAATCTCTTGAAATTGAAACATGTGCAAGATTTTTGGAGACCAACCCGCCATACACCCGAAAGAGGCACTTCGAGGAACTGGAGACGGGAAATACAAAGGCACTACCTTCCATTCAGCAGCCACTAGTTTTGGAACTCAAGCAACTACCACCACATCTCAGATATGCATATTTGGGGGAGTCAGATACACTTCCAGTAATCATTTCGAATACAGTCAGTGAGGTGGAGGAAGAAAAATTGCTCAGGGTACTCAAAGAGAACAAGACGGCGATTGGGTGGACAATAGCTGACATTAAAGGAATGAGCCCTTCTCTGTGCATGCATAAGATTCTAATGGAGGAAAATTGCAAGCCAAGTATAGAGGGTCAGAGAAGGTTAAATCCGAACATGAAGGAAGTGGTCAGGGCAGAGATATTGAAATTACTGGATGCAGGAATTATTTATCCAATTTCAGATAGTGCATGGATTAGCCCAGTTCAAGTGATACCGAAAAAAGGGGGAATCACAGTGGTGAAAAATGAGAAGAATGAATTAATTCCCACCAGAATAGTTACGGGATGTAGAGTTTGCATCGACTATCGCAAACTCAATGCAGCCACACGAAAGGATCATTTCCCCTCCTATTTATCGATCAGATGTTAGAAAGATTGGCTGGACATTCACATTACTGTTTCCTATATGGATACTCGGGCTATAATCAGATACCTGTCGCACCAGAAGATCAGGAGAAGACCACTTTCACCTGTCCCTATGGTACTTTTGCCTATCGTAAGATGCCTTTTGGTCTTTGCAACGCTCCAGCCACATTTCAGAGATGTACGATGGCGATATTCTCCGATATGACTGAAATGTTTATTGAAGTTTTCATGGATGATTTCTCAGTGTTTGGATCTTCATTCGATGAATGTCTAGAGCACCTGAATTTGGTCTTACAGAGATGCAAGGAGACTAACCTGGTTTTCAATTGGGAGAAATGCCACTTTATGGTGTAAGAAGGCATTGTACTCGGGCATCAAATCTCAGCAAAAGGAATTGAGGTGGACAAGGCAAAAATTCATGTTATTGAAAAGTTACCACCACCTACATCAGTTAAAGGAGTTCGTAGTTTCTTGGGGCATGCGGGTTTCTACAGGAGATTTATAAAAGATTTCTCGAAGGTCACTAAACCGTTATGTAATCTGCTAATGAAAGACGTAACCTTTGAGTTTAATGAAGAATGCCTCACAACATTCAACACTTTAAAGGAGAAGCTTACGAAAGCACCAGTAATTGTGGCACCAGACTGGGAACTCCCTTTTGAATTGATGTGTGATGCAAGTGATCACGCCGTGGGTGCAGTATTAGGACAGCGGAGAAACAAAATCTTTCGCGTAATTTACTATTCAAGTAGGACTCTAAATGAAGCGCAAATTAATTATGCCACCACTGAAAAGGAGCTATTGGCTGTAGTATATGCATTCGACAAATTCAGGTCATACCTTGTCGGGTCTAAAGTCATAGTCTACACAGATCATCCAGCATTGAAGTATCTACTCACAAAGAAGGATGTAAAGCCGAGGTTGATTCGTTGGGTGTTATTGCTGCAAGAATTCGATATCGAGATACGAGACAAGAAGGGCAGTGAGAATGTAGTAGCGGATCACCTATTCCGATTAGAGCCTGGGGAGACAGAAGAATTAGTGGACATCAATGAGATCTTCCCAGATGAGCAGATGTTGAAAGTAGATGAAGCACCTTGGTACGCAGATATTGTCAATTACTTGGCTAATTCCATCCCACCACCGGACTACTCGAGTCACCAAAGGAAAAAGTTTTTCGCCGAATTGTAGTATTACTTTTGGGATGACCCAATTCTCTATAGGCGAAGGGCTGATCAGATAGTAAGGAGATGCATACCTAGGAAGAAGTACATGAGATTCTCGAGCACTGCTATTGATCTGCATATGCAGGGCATTTTGGGGCTTCAAAAACAGCTGCAAAGATTCTACAATCAGGGTTCTACTGGCCTACACTGTTTAGAGACACATTTGAGTTTGTTAAGAGGTGTGACCGATGTCAATGCACTGGGAATATCTCGAGGAGGAATAAAATGCCACTGAATAACATTTTGGAAGTGGAGATATTTGATGTTTGGGGAGTTGACTTCATGGGACCTTTCCCCCCTTCGTTCTCAAATCAATATATCTTGGTAGCAGTGGATTACGTATCAAAATGGGTGGAAGCAGTTGCACTGCCAACAAATGACTCAAAGGCAGTAATTGGGTTCTTGAAGAAATACATTTTCACCCGATATGGTACACCGCGGGCTATAATCAGCAACGGGGGCGAGCATTTCTGTAATCGCCAGTTTGAGCAGTTGTTGAATAAATATGGCGTTAAACACCATGCTGCTACTCCATATCATCCACAGACCAGCGGGCAAGTTGAGGTATCTAATTGGCAGCTGAAGAGAATACTAGAAGTCACTGTGAATTCATCTAGAAATGATTGGTCTAAAAAGCTGGACGATGCATTATGGGCTTACATAACAGTATTCAAGACCCCGATCGGCATGTCTCCATACCGCCTAGTCTTTAGGAAAGCGTGCCATCTGCCATTAGAAATGGAGCACCGGACATACTGGGCTATGAAACAGTTGAATATGGACTTGAGCGCCGCCGGTGAAAAGCGCCTACTACAACTTAATGAGTTAGATGAGTTTAGAATGGAAGCTTATGAAAATTCAAAACTTTACAATGAATGAACCAAGAAGTGGCACGACATGCATATTCAGAGGCGAGAGTTTAAAGTGGGGCAGAAAGTACTATTGTATAATTCGAGACTCAAGCTTTTCCCAGGAAAACTAAGATCAAGGTGGTCGGGTCCTTATACTGTCACGAAGGTTTTACCATATGGGACTATACAAGTGAGCCACGAGACTAAGGGTACCTTCACTGTTAATGGGCAAAGACTGAAACACTACTAAGGTGGTGACTTCTCCAACCAAAAGTCCACCGTTCAACTCAAGATGCCAGAATAAATCAGCTGCAGAAAAGTCGAGCTATCAATTATAACCTAGCGCTGGGTGGGAGGCAACTCATTGTATCCTTTTTATTTAATTTATTATACTATTTGCATTAGATTAGAAATTATTTTTTATTCAATTTCATTTATTGCATTTTTTTCATGTGGTCATTGATCATCCATACATGTTAAAAGAGTCCAAGCACTGTTCACATGAGTCCTTAAGCATCACACACGAGTCGGGTTGATTGGAGTAGTTTGGGTGATTGGGTGTGAAATTCACGTTTTTCGAGGTAAATTTTGTTTTCTAAATTTCACATATCAATGTGTGATTTAAAATAATAATAATAATGATAAAATAATAAATTTCGATTTTGGGTACTAAGTTTACGACCCATACACATCCTAGAATGCTTAGAAGTATGTTTTTGAAAAAAATTGGGGACGTCGAGAGCCCGGTCAATTCTTCAAGTGAAAACCACAATTTTAGTCAAAGGTCGGATTCTTGGGGATATCATTTTATTTTATTCTTACTATTAATTCTTTCTTATGCAAAGTAAAAAAATAATATATATATATATATTTCACCCATGCGGTCACACAGTGCGACCGCACATATAGGATCCAAGAATTAAGTAGCCAAAGCCACTTGAACCATGCGACCGCAGAGGCTAAAGCCATGCGGTCGCATGGCAATAATCCTTCATTTACCTTCCATATTTTTTCCCCCAAACTCTCTCCCGACCACACTTTCCTAGGACACGATTTTGAGCTAGCATCACATATTCTACACACAAATCTCATCGTTGAAAGGTAATAGCATCGAAAGGAAATCAACTTTTGAACTCAATTCAACCCTACAAATACGAGGTAAGTGTTCTTAAATCCCTCTCAATTCCGTCTTCGGGTTATCATGATTGAAATTTCAAATTTGACGATTTGAGGGAGATTAGGCTAGTTCATGTGTGTTTGGATTTGATGTGATTGTGTAGTGGAAACTATGGAATGATTCTTACATTCAATTCATTACATTGGTAGCATCTTCACATAATGCACACCAAGTGTTTGCTTAAATGCCACAATACCCTTGTGTGTACAATTAGGTGCTTTTTGCATATACGTTGATTCACCAACATGGCATAAGATGTATTTCAATGGATTCCCAATTAATTTGAACTAGACAACACCTACTTTCACGTTGCACCACATAGGCACATGACTAGGTCACCTGATATGATCCAGGAGTCGAGCCCGACGAAGGCAAGTGCGAGACGAGACTCGTTGATAGTTGATGGTGGACCAATGACACGATCAAGGGCAAAGCAAGTGAAACAAGCGATGGGATTGCTCGTTCAAGAAACCATGGATGGAACCATGTTCGGGACTCAAAATGGAGCAACTTTCATGTTCGGGTCGAAGGCCGAATCGACTTGGATCAATTTGTTATCAAGCGACGAAAGCGGAGGCAGAAATCAAGACCATGCGGCCGCACAGGCAAAATTACATGCGGCCGCATAGCATGATACCGAAAAACAAAGGATCAACTCAAGTTAAACCATGTGACTGCATGAATTTACACCATGCGGCCGCATGGGCCAAAAAAATTAGCGATTTTCCTATTTTTGGCCGAATTTCCTAGTTTCGATAGAATTCTTATGGAATCAAATTATTACCATAATTTGATGGTTTTGGATTTTTTATTCATTAGTATAAATAGGAGAATATCTTTTCATTATAAAAACCTTTGAACTTTGACTATTGCTTAATATTATAGAGAGAGAATTATTTTTTCAATTTAATTTTTCTTTTTGAACAATCTTGGAACTTATCAAGATTCAACTTCTTGTGGCATTCTATCAATCGGATTGTGGGTTCTTTCAACTGTAATCAAGGGGTTTTAGGTTCTTCGCTAATCTAGGGTTTCTTGGTTCAATTCTTGGGGTTCAAGATCCAAAATCGGGTTAGTATTGGCATTCTTGGGTTCTGCATCAATCTCGTTGTGGGTTTCGTAGTCTCCATTGCTACGGGGTTCGCATCAGTTGGTATCAGAGCTTTGACTCCAATTTAATCAGGTTATATCCTTTGTATTCTAATTTTTTTCAATTTCTTGTGTTATTGTGTCCAGAAGGTTTTTCTTGATCCTTGATCCAAAAGTTTCATAAAAAATCTTCAAATTCCGTTTTTGGACTCAATTTTCGCCCAAATCAGTTTTCGTTTTCTTTTTTGGTTTTGTTGTTGATTTCCGGATCTAAAAAAAATATTACTGTTCATCCGTACGGTACTGTTCATCCGTACAGTTAAAAAAAATTTGTTAAATAATTATTGATCCGTCAAATACCAATTATTATTATTCATTATCGTTTCTAAATTACTTGGACACATTGAATCATTCCATTCCTTCATTCAAATCAAGTTTTAAAAGTTTTCTTTGAGTCCTTTGTTACAATTATTAAGTCACATCCGTTTTGGGGAATTCTACACGAATTGATTGATTGATTGAGTTCATTGATTGTTCCTAGAAGCAACTGTTGAAAGAATTGAGTGGTAAAAGGCAGAGAGGTGAACTTAATAGAGGGTGAAAGCCTTGTGTGTGTTTCCGAGTGACTTTTGGTGAGGCAGTAAAATAAAATTTTAGTGTTAGGATGTCAAAAAGGACAGAATCAAACTCAAGCCGACAAGACAATAATAGCAATGCAACGGAGGATTTAGTGCGAAGGTTTGAGAGGGCGTTTGGAGATGTGAGAGATAGGTTGGAGAAGCAGGAGGCTTGGATGAATAGATTAGGTACATCGGTGGCTAATCTTAGTCGGGGGCATCAAGTGGATGTATCCAATGCCAGAGGACCGGATAGATGGGAGCCTAGGAGGGAAAGGCGAGAGGAGTATGGATATGGGAGTGACATGGGCGAAGATAAATTTTACGGTGTTGAGATGGGAAGGATGAGGAATAGAGGCGATAGGTTCGACAGATGGGGTCAGAATGATCGCGGGGAGGAGTTGGATAGAAACTTAGGAAATATAAAAATGACAGTTCCTTCATTCAAGGGAATGAGTGATCCCGAGGCATACCTGGAGTGGGAAAGAAAGGTTGAAATGATCTTCGAGTGTTATAACTATTCGGAGGAGAAAAAGGTGAAGTTAGCAGTTTTGGAGTTCAGTGACTATGCAATTTCATGGTGGGATCAAGTGATTACTTCACAACGTAGGAGTGGGGGAAGACCAATCGGCACTTGGGAGGAATTGAAGTCATTGATGAGAAAGAGGTTTGTTCCTAGCCACTATTACCGAGAGATCCATCAAAAACTGCAAGGTCTATATCAAGGGTCGAAAAGTGTAGAGGACTATCATAAGGAGATGGAAATACTCATGATTAGGGCCAATGTGGTGGAGGATCGGGAGGCTACCATGGCACGATTCTTGAATGGGTTGAATAGGGAAATTGCCAATGTAGTGGAGTTGCAATATTATGTGGAGTTGGAAGACATGTTGCATGTGGCTATGAAGGTAGAGAGACAGCTGAAGAGGAAAGGAGCAGCTAGGCAGCCGTTAGGAACTTCGAGTGTTAATTCATCTTGGAAGCCAGGGTGGAACAACAACAATAAAGGTGATAAAGCAGTACCTAAAGGTAGGAATGAGTGGCAGAAAGGGAAAGAAGAAAGTGCTAGCAAAACAGCACCCAAAACAAATTCACAACCATCAAGGAATCAAGACATCAAGTGTTTCAGATACTTGGGGTCAGGGCACATTACTTCTCAATGCCCAAATAAACGGGTAATGATTTGTTGGATAATGGAGAAGTGGTGAGTGAAAGTGAAGGAGAGTTTGAGGACATGCTTGCATTGGAGGACGTTGAAGAAGAAGAAAAATTGGAGTTTGTTGTTGGGGAATCGTTGGTGTCAAGGAGAGCTCTTAACACTCAAGTCAAAGTGGATGATTCGGAGCAGCAGCAAGAAAATATATTCCACACATGTTGTTACGTCAATGATAAGGTATGTAGTATGATTATTGATGGTGGGAGTTGTACGAATGTAGCTAGTACAACTTTAGTTGAGAAATTAGGACTAGCATTGTTAAGACACCCTAGGCCTTATAAGTTGCCATGGTTGAATGAAAGTGGGGAAGTTAGGATGAATAAAAGAGTTTTAATTAATTTCTCAATTGGGAGTTATAGTGACAAAGTAGTATGTGATGTGGTGCCTATGCATGTGGGTCATATCTTATTAGGAAGGTCATGGCAATATGATAGAAGGGTCACACATGATGGTTATAGGAATCGTTATAGCTTTGTCAAGGATGGGAAGACTATTACTCTTGCACCATTAACACCGGCACAAGTGTATGGAGATCAAATCAAGCTGAAAAGTGAGGAAGACGAGAGAATAAGAGAGTCAGAAAAAAGGAGAGGCAATAGTGAAACCATCAATAAGAGAGAAAATAGTGAGGTGGCAGAGAGTGGAGAAAAGAGAGAGAAGCCACATGAGCGGAGAGAAAAAGAGTCAGTTGAGAGGAGAGAAAGAGAGTCAGCTGAGCGGAGAGAAAAGCCAAAGGTTAACTTCTATGCAAAGGAGAGTGAGTTGAAAAAGGCTATGAGCGATAATAGGCAAATGATATTGTTAGTGTACAAGGAGTCCCTCCTCAATTTTGAGGATTCTAACACATCCCTCCCTAGTTTGGTTAAGTCTTTATTGCAGGAGTTCGACGATGTGTTTTCTGAGGAGATGCCAAGTGGATTGTCACCAATCAGAGGCATCGAGCACCAGATTAACTTTGTACCAGGAGCTGTCATACCGAATTGACCAGCTTACCGAAGCAATCCCGAGGAGACGAAGGAGCTTCAAAAGCAAGTGGAGGAGTTGATGAGCAAAGGTTATGTCAGGGAGAGCATGAGTCCATGTGTTGTACCTGTTTTGCTGGTGCCTAAGAAGGATGGGACTTGGAGAATGTGCGTGGATTGCCGAGCTATCAACAATATCACGGTAAAGTATCGTCACCCAATACCTAGGCTAGATGATATGCTTGATGAGTTGCATGATGCTTGCATTTTTAGTAAGATTGATCTTAAGAGTGGGCATCATCAAATTCGCATGCGGGAGGGTGATGAATGGAAAACGGCGTTTAAGACTAAGTATGGATTGTATGAATGGTTAGTTATACCGTTTGGACTCACTAATGCACCGAGCACTTTTATGCATTTAATGAACCATGTCTTGCGTGCTTTTATTGGGAAATTTATTGTAATTTATTTTGATGACATATTAATCTATAGCAAAACCCTAGATGAGCATTTAGAACATTTAAATTGTGTGCTTGTTGTATTGCGAAAGGAACAACTATATGCTAATTTCAAAAAGTGCACATTTTGCATGGATAGAGTTGTTTTCCTAGGATTTGTGGTTAGTGCTAATGGGGCGGAAGTCGATGAAGAAAAGATAAAAGCTATAAAGGAATGGCCAACACCTAAAACTCTAACTGAAGTTAGGAGTTTTCATGGATTGGCTAGTTTTTATAGGCGATTTGTAAGAGATTTTAGCACCATCACCACACCGTTGACTAAAATAGTAAAGAAGAGTGTAGGTTTTCATTGGGAAGAATCTCAAGAAATTGCATTTAACACAATTAAGGATAAGTTATGTAAAGCACCTGTTTTGGCATTACCAAATTTTGATAAAACATTCGAGGTTGAGTGTGATGCATTAGGAATAGGTATAGGAGCAGTGTTAATGCAGGAAATGAGATCTATTGCTTACTTTAGCAAAAAGTTGAGTGGGGGCAGCATTGAATTATCCGACATATGACAAGGAGTTGTATTCACTTGTTCGAGCATTGGAGACTTGGCAGCACTACTTATGGCCAAAGGAATTCGTGATACACACCGATCATGAATCTTTAAAGCATTTGCGAGGTCAAGGTAAGTTGAACAAAAGACATGTGAGATGGGTGGAGTTTATCGAGACATTTCCCTATGTCATCAAGTACAAACAAGGTAACGAAAATAGAGTTGCTGATGCGTTGTCTCGAAGGTACGTGCTTTTAAATTCATTAAGTACTAAATTACTTGGTTTCGAACATATTAAGGGCATGTATAAATCTGATTGTGATTTTTCTAGTATTTATGCTTCATGTGACAAAGTTGCATTTGATAAATTCTTTAGGCATGAAGGACATTTGTTTAGGGAAAATAAGTTGTGCATTCCTAATTGTTCTTTGCGTGAATTATTGATAAGGGAAGCACATGGGGGTGGTCTAATAGGACACTTCGGGGTTCAAAAAACTTTAGACATGTTAGGGGAACATTTTTATTGGCCTAAAATACGACATGACGTAGAACAAATATGTGGAAAGTGCATAACTTGTAAAAAGGCTAAGTCTAAGGTTCGACCCCATGGTTTGTATACTCCTTTGCCTGTACCTAGTGAACCTTGGGTAAACATATCTATGGACTTTGTGTTAGGTTTGCCTAGGACAAAAAGGGATCGGGATTTAATATTTGTAGTGGTCGATAGGTTTAGTAAAATGGAGCACTTCATACCATGTCATAAAACTGACGATGCTACTAATATTGCGGACTTATTCTTTAGGGAAGTAGTACGTCTACATGAAGTACCTAAGAGTATAGTGTCTGATAGAGACGTGAAGTTTTTGAGTCATTTTTGACGTGTTCTGTGGAGTAAGTTAGGAACTAAGTTATTATTTTCTACAACTTGTCACCCACAAACAGATGGACAAACTGAGGTAGTTAATCGAACTATGACTCAACTACTTAGGACAGTGATCAATAAAAATTTGAAATCATGGGAAGAGTGTTTACTGTTTATAGAGTTTGCATATAATCGAGCTACACATTCTACTACTTCGTTTTCTCCTTTTGAAATTGTTTATGGTTTTAATCCACTAACACCTATGGATTTAATGCCTTTGCCTGTGCATGAACGAGGTAGCTTGGATGGGAAACGAAAAGCCGAGATGGTGAAAACACTCCATGAAAAGGTCAGGATGCAGATCGAAGAGAAAGGAAAGCTGATTGCATCAAAAGCAAATAAAGGAAGAAGACGTGCTACATTTGAGCATGGAGATTGGGTCTGGGTGCATTTAAGAAAAGAGCGTTTTCAGAACAGAGGAAGTCAAAATTACAACCACGAGGCGATGGACCGTTTCAAGTCATCGAGAGGATCAATGACAACGCATACAAAGTGAATTTACCTAGTGAGTACAATGTTTCGGCTACTTTTAATGTATCTGATCTCTTTTCTGTTTGATGTAGGTTCAGATTCGAGGACGAATCCTTTTGAAGAGGGAGGGGATGATATGATTCAGGAGTCGAGCCCGACGAAGGCAAGTGCGAGACGAGACCCGTTGATAGTCGATGGCGGACCAATGATGCGATCAAGGGCAAAGCAAGTGAAACAAGCGATGGAATTGCTCGTTCAAGAAACCATGGATGGAACCATGTTCAGGACTCAAAATGGAGCAACTTTCATGTTCGGGTCGAAGGCCGAATTGACTTGGATCAATTTGTTATCAAGCGACGAAAGCGGAGGCAGAAATCAAGACCATGCGGCCACACAGGCAAGATTACATGCGGCCGCATAGCATGATACCGAAAAACAAAAGACCAACTCAAGTTAAAGCATGCGACCGCATGAATTTACACCATGCGGCCGCATGGGCCAAAAAAATTAGCGATTTTCCTATTTTTGGCCGAATTTCCTAGTTTCGATAGAATTCTTATGGAATCAAATTATTACCATAATTTGATGGTTTTGGACGTTTTTATTCATTAGTATAAATAGGAGAATATCTTTTCATTGTAAAAACCTTTGAACTTTGACTATTGCTTAATATTATAGAGAGAGAATTATTCTTTCAATTTAATTGTTCTTCTTGAACAATCTTGGAACTTATCAAGATTTAACTTCTTGTGGCGTTCTATCAATCGGATTGTGGGTTCTTTCAATTGTAATCAAGGGGTTTTAGGTTCTTCGCTAATCTAGGGTTTCCTTGTTCAGTTCTTGGGGTTCAAGATCCAAAACCGGGTTAGTATTGGCGTTCTTGGGTTCTGCATCAATCTCGTTGTGGGTTTCGTAGTCTCCATTGCTACGGGGTTCGCATCATCACCGCACATCACGGCAACCTCCGTCCCCTATTTTGCATCTTCATTTGACACACCAAACAACCTCCAATTGATTTGAAATTCGAGTATGTGTTACACTTCAATGAATACTTTGATATGCCCGGAGATTGTCTGGGACAATTTTGATAATTCTCAATGATGTCAAGGGCCGAAAGTGTGCACTCAGTCATGTCTCCAAATCCTGAAATGTTGTTTAGTTATGCCGAGTTTCTCCCCATTTTTCTTATAGGCAAAATGCATGAATTCAATTAAACATCATAGCTTGACTAGTATACACCATATCACTACACATGCATCTAGGAAAGTTTGGAGAATTTGTGCAATGCATGTTTTATTTTTTCTCATTTCCCGCCTATGCTTTTCACATCGAATTAATGAGTATAATCTTACGAACTTTGTAGGATGCCTCCTAAAAGAATAGTGCGCGGGAAGGAAAAGGCAAACTCCTCCACCGGAATAGCTCGTACTCGAGAGCTCGCGGGTGAAGTTCAGCGATTCTTAACTGCAACTACCGCGGCACGATACGAACACATCGTACGCCATTGGACTTTACATGCTGAAAGACCTTTTAAGCTTGATGACTTCCCGGGTTTTGAGTTGGTCAATTTAATTCAGCTCTGTGGATGGTAAAAGTTAGTGGAGACACAGCATCCACTCTATAAGACTTTATGCCTAGAGTTCTTCGCTAACTTCAACAGTGACATTGACATGCCAAGCTTCGAGCATTTCCATCAGACTTGGGTGCGGGGAAAATGAATTATGTTCTCTCCAGAGGTCATTCATAATTACTACCAGCTTACCATGGAGAATTTGGTCCCTCTCCCAATTGACTTTCACTGGAATGAGGTGGCATGGCCCCTCGACACTATCGAGTGGCATCAGATTGAGCTTACTCCTTCCATGGCCATTCTATGGCTCTTTATGTGCCACAATGTTGAGCCCATATCACACAGGACTACATTCCCAGATCAAACAACGGGTTTCATTTACCACTTAGCTCGAGATAACAAAATTGATCTCGCTACTCATATATACAATCAACTGCACTCATTGGGGACTTGGAGGGATCGACGCTCCACTTTGATATTCCCAAGCCTCATTAGTGGCATATGTCGGGCTGTGGGTGTTGCCCTCTTACCTGAGGAGTTACCTCCCAGCCCAATGATCAAAAGAACTACATTTGACGCTCAGACAAGGGCTCGGGTTAAGCACAGGGAAGAGCAGGAAAATGAGCGACGTAGGCAGTAGGCAGAACAAGGTCAAATCCCTGAAAATCAGGACCACCCACGGGCTCCAGCACCACAAGTTGAAATGGATAATCAGTTGCTGAGACAGATTTTCTCCACCACCACGGGCATTAGCCGAGACCTTCACAATTTCTTTCAATATTTTGGCAACATGAGGACTGCATTAGGAGGCTTACAAAGAGATAAACACCTTGCGTTGAACTACATCAGAGATGCTAGGGATCGTGCTACAGTCATGCAACGGAAAGTTGATACCATGAATGGCCGGTTGAACATGTATGTTGGTCGGGTGGACGGTATCCAGATGAGGGTCAATGAAACTTGGGAGACCATGAGAGCTATCCAGGCCGAGCAGATATAGTAGTCTAACTTGATGCGAGAAATGAATGAGATGATGCGGCAGCTCCTTGGACGACACCCTTCTCCGCCGGATGATGGTACAGCAGGACCCAGTTTCCCACCATCTCATCCATTTTGATTCAAAGGAAGTACTATTTACCATATTTTGGATTTTCATTTTTATGTTGTCCGTAAAATTCTGTCTTTAATCTTTTGTTCATTTTACATTGAGGACAATGTAGTAACAAAATTTGGGGAGGTGACATAATTTTAACTAAGTATCTGTATTATATGTGATCATCGGTATGTATGCATGAAAAAAAAATTTACATTTTATTCATTTTTGTTTTAATTCTTTTTATGCATGCTTGTGTAGGCTGAATAACCTTACTAGCTATGATGTTATAATTGGACTAGGTTAAACTGTAAAATCTTTGGATCTAATGCAACTAGGCTAGCTGACACTTGTTGATGCAAAACTTGACATTATTGGTGCACACTATTCATATTTGACATATTAGATAAATGACTGGATTTTGAGCATAAAATAGAAAAAGAATGATAACCCTCTATTGAATTAAATCGTAAACTGCCTTAAAATAGTTTGGTGATGGTTGAGCTATTGTAAGGAGCATTGAGATGAGTGGAGGCTCCGTACATGAATTCTATTGTGTGGATTGCCTAGACCAGTGAGGTGAATATTAGGTGAAAATCTTAAATTAGGGGTTGGTTTTGGAAACTAAATGTCTAAAACAATAAGGGCATAAAATAAATTTGTGAAAACAATACACTTCTTTTCATGCCTTTATGACTCGAGCAAGTAAGCCTGTAAGGATATTTCAAAATCTGGTGCCCTAAAGTCAACTAGCTTAGGAGTCATCGGCCTAAAGCTCGCTAAAAGGGTCATATAGAAAGCAAGAGGGAAAGAGGTTAATTGAAAGTCATCTGATCGAGCATTTATAACTCGAGTGAATAAATCTGCAAGGGTTTAAAACCTGGTGCCCTAAAGTCAACCGGTTTGGGAATCACCGGCCTAAAGCTCGTTACATAGGTTATATAGAAAGCAAATGAGAAGATGATAATAAAAAGAAATAATAATAATAAAAAAATCAGAAAAATTAGAGAAAAGTGAGAAAAACAAAAGAGAGACAATAACATGAAGAAAAGCCCTTGGACATTTGGTTGAAGAAACTATACCTTTGAGGCGAGACAAGTAACCTAGTTTGATCTTGAGTGTCGAAGCAATCAAACTTAGGAGAGCCTTCACTTATTGAAATATAAACTCGTGATAATGAGATTAATCCAAACTATGAGAGGGTGAGGACTACTGCTATGTAAACTCCTAATTTTAAAACACAACCCCGGGATAATTGAGTAAAAAGAATAAGTTTGGGAGGTTGTGTATCTCTCGAGCGAATAAAGATACATTTGACCACTTGGGGTCGGGACTCAAACCCATCATGAATCTAATATGTTGGCATGAACTCAAACACACACGTCAAGTACGCATTTAACAGGCGAAGGTTGATGTCATTTTTTTTTGCACTGATATATCTTCATCAAATCAAGCACTTAGTCCAATCTTGAGCCGTAGCAAGGTATTATGCCATGTTTGTTCAGAATTTAGTCACTATCTTATTTGAGGACAAACAATATTTCAAGTTTGGGGAGTTTGATAAGTGTGTTTTTGCACACTTATTTAGGTCACAAACATGACTTAATTACGAATAAAATGATTGAATTGTAACTTAATTTCATTACATTTGTGAATTGTAGGTAACACCGATGAACATGGTGAAATACATGAGAAAAGACGCAAAAAGGACTAAAATGACACAAAGTGAAAGTTCAAGGACCAAGGTGCAATTATCCAAAAGTTGACCCGATGAACAAATCAAGAAATTGAGTTTGCCAAATACAAATTGATGACATTTTGGGATGATGGAATGTGAAGAATAAAGAAAAGATGCAAAGAAGTGGAAGATTCAAGTAAAATGACCAATTTGTTGGAAATGAAAGATTAATTTTACCATGCGGTCGCATGGTAGAAATGTCATGCGGCCGCACGAAGTGATGCAGGGAATTCAACTGGAAAAAGAGGATAACCATGTGGCCACACGGATTAAAACCATGCGGTCGCATGGTACAATTTCAGCACGAATCTTTTCTTTCCTTATATGATTGAAATACCTATGGAAACCTAATTTTCTACAGGATATAAATATCAAAAACTTTCCAGAGACGTCCAGAACGTAATTGGAGGCCCAAAAACAACTCTTGGAGAGGATTTGAGCGCAAGAACAAAGATTGGCACGAAGAACTTCAAGATTTATTCAAGTTTTATAACCCAGTGATATCTTATATACAAACTTTGATGTATTTTATTATTTTAATCATGCTAGGCTAGATTTTTATTATGCTAGGAGATCGATGAACCATGTGATTTGAATTTTAATATTCTAGTTTTGCAATTTGACGTTAAGACACAATTTTTATTATGTTGAATGATTTATATGCAATTAATATTTCCACAATTAAGGGCTCGTAATTGTGTAAATTTAAGTGATTTATTCTTGCATTCGAGAGAATTGGAATAGATTTGACATAATATAAATTATCGTCGGTCCGATAGTGGATAGAAATATACCGTTATACTCTACGTGAATCTTTAAATGTTCATAAAATTGCATGCATTTTTACATATGCTCTTGTCATAGAAATATAGACCGGTGGTATGTAGAGTTTGTTACATCTCGAGAGAGAGTATTGGATAGACTTAGGAACATTGATTCGTCAAAATTGAAATGTGTTGTCATATTGTGAAACTAGGATTTAAAGTGATAATTGCATGGGAATTCGTGATCCTAGCATATTTCTTTCCTAATAATTATAACACATGCGTTCTCAACTTTTAGATTTCGTTCTTGTGTTTTAATTTATTGTTTAGCATATTAATTTCAATTTAATCATAAAAAAATCGAATTTTGCATAATTGAGGTTCAATTAGGTATACATTCAATTTGGTAATTTAGTTTCGATTAAGGCTAAGGTAGGTAAAATTTGAACTAATCAATATCTGTGGGACGATATTCGGATTCATTGAATCCACTTTATTACTTGTTAACGAACCGTACACTTGCGGTGGTTTAAAATCGAAAGAAATAATTTCGTGAACATTTTTGATGCAGTAATATAGGCTATGAGACTAATGGCGATTATTATGTTTTATTGGGTGTCTCTTTGACATGATTTTCTAAACACATTAAGAAAACGACTTTTGATCACTCACATAAATATATTCTCTTTTACTAGCCATCACACTTGAATGAAAGTTATATTTTTAATATAGAATAATTGTTTTCTTATCAGAGCTCATTTAAGCATTCGATGTTGCAGCCTTTTTTTTTGACAGGCCAGTCTACAATGCTAGTCCACTGTGCTAATCATTATGCACAATCGATTGAAGATTTTAAATAAGAGTTGCGCATGTATTTGCTTTTTGGAGCTCCATGTCGATGCTTGATTAGAAGAAGAGATCGTCTTCCTTGGTCAAATCATATTCTAGGCGATAATTTTCAACTTCAATTGTTACATGGTCAACTTTGATGCTTAGTTCTTAAGAAAGATAGCCTATTTGGATAAATTTAGATACATGTTTCTGTTCATGGTATTTTGATCAAGACAAGAGATCGACCTTCTTGGAATATGAATTTCCAATCTACCTCGTTGGAGTCAAGTTCTCTAAGCAGGGAAAGTGATGGAGATACAGATAGAGATAGAAATAGAGTTACTGTAGTTTCTCCACTTCTTCAGGGTCTCAAATGACGATATTTTGTTATTCTTTGGTTGAATTAGTGCTAATTTGTTATTTATTACTTTTATTAGGAAAACTCCATGTTTGGACGAAGAATTGAAAAAAAAACTGAAAAAGAGCTAAAATGAAGCAAATTCAAAATTCAGTAACTAAAGTGCAAATATTCAAAAGTTGAATTGAATTTCAAGATGAATATTCGAGAGTGCTAGGGGTTAGTTAAATGAGGAAAGAAGTCAAATGGATGAAGTATAGTCAAAGTATTATCACAAATCATTTTTCAGTTGAAAAAGTTATACTTCGGATTTGTAACTTCATATTGAGACTCAATTTTGGCATAGTAAACATTTGAATTGGAAAAATGATATTTGAAAAATATTGTAGCCCTCTAAATTAGCTTTCCAACTTATTTTGAATCACCTAAGTTGGATACCGAGAGAAAAGGTTATGATAAAAATATGAACACTATTCGGTTGTTGTAAATTAGGCAAGATGATCGCCCTCACTTGCATGAGAGGCACACGCTCCAAAAAAATGAGGTGACTGAGGTGCCCCAAACCAGCTAGGCACACGCCATAGATATGCCTAGGTGCGCGTCCCAATACAAAAAGGGAAAAATTCGATTTTCCTTATTTTTTATTTGGTAACAATTCAATGATATTGTTTTGACATCCTTTAAATACCAAAACTTGACCAGCATGTGGAGAACCTCCATTCGACCTAAATTTCATCATATTCTACATATTTTAGAGGCGAATAACAAGTTTATACATCAATTCAAGACAAATTATACAAGAATTTTGAAGATTCATAGTCCATTTTCAAGATTTGAACCAAGAACGTGAATTTCTCCTACTTTTTCCATCTTTTTTAT
The DNA here is from genome assembly GCF_002742605.1 of Olea europaea var. sylvestris. Classification (NCBI taxonomy): domain Eukaryota; kingdom Viridiplantae; phylum Streptophyta; class Magnoliopsida; order Lamiales; family Oleaceae; genus Olea; species Olea europaea. Next base: position 17,464,598 of record NC_036247.1, on the reverse strand, counting down.
TTTCGGGTGATTTTTTTTCTAATTATTCTTATATAATTTAATTAAAAGAATGTTAGGCTAATTTTTTATTGTATTGGATGAATGATGAATCATATTGTTTGTTTATTTTAATTCAAGACAATTAATTTAGTATTTCTTAATTTTTCTTGATTGGTTTTGCATTCTCATTAAACTATTTGATTATTTGATCACCAATTAAATAATAAGTTTCTTATTGTATGTAGGAATACTCATTATAAGTATAGAACGCGACAAAATCAACACAGAAGGTATTAGGAATAATATCTATGGCATGTGCAATTATATATGATAAATCCTGCGAATTAATCCATGTTTTTCATATGAATTCAAATTAAGAATATGATCGGGTCGTGTTAAATTTAGGTTTAAATATATCTTAGAAAAGAATATAGATAAAAGTGAATTATTAATTGTCTTGAATACATGAATTTACTAAATTATAAATTAAGAGTTGAATTAAATGGCAATAGAGTGATTCACAATTCGAATACAAATATTCACACATTAGATAAAGGATAATTCTACATGTACATTATGGTGTCTATAAGGGTATCCACAATGTACATGTGAAATTTTATAATTGGAGGGATGAAAAACTGTTTTTCACTTCTCCAATAATGTTATGCCACTTGTACATTATGGATACCCTTATGGACACTATAATGTACATGTAGCATAACCTTTAGATAAATACTTGATTTGCTTTCTTAGTTTAGGAACTATCTCTTTTGATGTTACATGACTTCGAATTTGATAAAAACTATTGAACAAAATATTAGATCTTATTACTCGTGAGAACGATAAACTCGAAATTCACTAATTTCTATTACTTGTCAATTAATGATGATCCCGTACACTTGTAGGTTTTGTCTGAACATAATTTATAAAGAAGTTTAAAATAAAGTTTAATTCCAATTAAATTATATAAGATCAGTTTTGACATTTTGATACAATTCTAGTTTAATAAAAGTTCGTTTAAGTTCAGCTTTTTTTCAATTTCTTGCTTAATAAGTAAAGGGTTAATCATTTTAATTCATAACCTTGATGTATGAATAAATATTAATTTCCTTCCCCTCAGTTATTTTCTTCTTTGCACCCCTTTCTTTATGTTCCTTGTATTGTTCATTGTTAAGTTCATATGCTCTTGTTGTTGGACAAATTGGCCGACTTTAGCACGAGTTTTGAGTGGGACCCGGTTGTTCAATTTGGAAGATGAAAGTTGATTTGTGTTCTCCTCCGTGAGTACATCGAAATCATATATTTATTTGCCAAAGTTGATGCCCGGGTGAATAAGAAATTGAGGCTCAAAATGTGCCACTCAAAAGGGAGTTTATGTGGGAAAAATGAATTTGTCCCACATAGGAAAAAGATTAGGAACTCCAAAGGTCATTGTGGCTCATTTTCCTCATTTCAAAACACACAAAAAAAAAAAAAAGCAAAAGCTTTCAAGTTTAGAATATACTAGAAATTCATTTGTATAGAGTTTTCTCTTGGTAGTGGTGTAGTTCAGGCACTAGTTCAGTTCGTCGAAGTGGTTTCTGCGGTGCTCGAAAGCTACTGGTTTCACCGTTGTATCCTGAGAAACGGACGCTCGTTTTAAACCTCAAGCACGGACGGTGAGGGGGCGAATCTGTTTTAAGGAAATTGTGTGTAACACAGGCCTCAGATAAAAATTCTATGTTTCGGTTGTTTAATTCATGCAATTTTTCGTATTAAATTTACAGTCCATGCTTCAAGAATTTATGATATATTGTTCGTATGCTTCATGAATTTTAAATTCTATTGGAACAAAAGTTATTTGTTGGAAATAAAACTTTCAATGATCTGGTGAAAATTCGATATACGATTGTTTGAATTTTGTTAACTTGCATAGTTGCAAAATTGAAAGGATTTGTCAAAAAGACCTAAACTGTCTAAGAAGAGCTTGGGATTTAAGCGGTCCGGCTGTGACCCCCCTCCTCATTTGGGAGTCTTTTAATTGCGCATTATTCAAATTGACGAGACGAAAGATAACATTTCTCGATTTTATCCACATACACTGAATTTCCTACACTTGCGTCATGTAGAGGATACATTCTTGTTAAGTTCATATGTTCATTGTTAAATATTTTGACAATTTCTTTTGCCAACCATCTTCTTATAAAAGCCTTTAAAACCCCATGCCACGATATATCAGTCATGATAGTCAATTATTTCATGCTTTGTTTATATAAATGTAATTATGTATATACAAGCGTGAGTTTGAGCCCCATTTTTGCAAATAATTTCATTTTCCATTCGAAATCTGTAAGACCCATGAATAGTAAGAGAGACAATAGTGAAAAATCAATAAATGAACAATCTTGCAGTGTTATCTAGTTCTTCAACACCAAGGATTCAAATCAATTTGAGGTACATCCATCGAGCTGTCAATTCTCGAAGAAAACTTAATGGCGACTTATCTTGATAGAAGTCCAAAGAAAGGATTTGTTATAGCATTCTGCAACTCAGCTCCAGCTACTTTCAGCACCCCCATGTCAATCTTTTCTCTTGGTAGAAACAAAAAGTTGCCTCCCTCAACTCTCTCGAATCCACAGAGTTCAAGAAACTTGATAGCATCCCGGAATTTTCCAACGCGATCCTGTTATTCAGAAAAAAAAAAGCAATGACGCATGAGCATGAGTACAAAAAACAAAATCATTTTGTTTTGCATTGTTGATGCCTGATATTGAATGAAATCTGTATGTGTCTTCAACATTAGCAAGGAATAAGCATAGTTTGCTGGACATGTAGACACACGACCTTTTAGGAGGACCCGTTCTCGAGAGCCAACTATTAAAGGGCTTTAGATTCAAAAATGAAATTTGTATGCATGACCCAAAGATCAGAAGGGCAAAACCAAGAAATCAAAAATTCCTTTCTCCTCTCTGTGTACATGATCCAAAGTTTACTGAATACTACAAGTCTACAGCATAGAGTCAACTGAAAAGTTCATATAGTTTGATTGAAGAATTTATTTTTGCAAACTTCTTTCTATAGACAAACTAACTTTTTCCTTTTCTGTAGCATTTATTTATAAGCATCTAACCTGGAACGCCGGGTTGCTGATTCTAATCTTTCTGAACTTTCCTTCTTCAGGATTCTTCACAACATTTCTGACATAAATCAAGAGAGTTCGGAATGCCCTTGTCACTGTATTGTCCTCCTAACATAGAAGATAAAAAGATACCATTAAGTCATAACAGAGAGGAGATAAGAAAAACAATATATTATCGGTACATTGGTGCTTCCAAATTATTTCATCAAATAGGCAAGCCCAATTACTGAACAAATAACATCAATTGTTTTGGACCAGGCAGGTAACGGAAAGAGAACTTAAAAGCTAGTTACACTAGTCTCTAAGTTCGAACTTCATCCCTTTTCTGAACAAGAAACAAGAAATTACACTGAAGGCCTCAAAAAGATCTCTTCTATTAATGCTGCTAGCATTCCTTTTAGCCGAAAACTTAAATGTCCACTTCAATATACACGTGGTGTATCAAATATATTTTGCATTAAGAATTATCCCGGTTGTGCCTCTGTTGTGAATGATTACACGTCTTTCAGTATAAACAATCAAAAGTCAAGAAACCATATGGGTATAATAAAAATAAATTCCATTGTAATTTCTTTAGATATAGGGGATGAAAGTTTTCAATTGCTGGCAAGCCATTTGATATATATCGGCCGTAAGTTATCAAACTGGGTTATTTTTTGTAATATAGGTAAAGAGAAGTTTGACAGGAGATAATTACTTTAGGTCAAAGTCTATTTTTTGCCTGGAGAGCATTTCTATTGACATTGTTAGGTGGACAAATGATGTAGTACAATTAAGTACTAGTTTTTCATTACAATTATGTTTTCTAGGAGTTTGTCTTTTAATTAAGTTTATCTATTTAGTTGTAATAGGACTTTTACATTTTATTTGATTAGGACTTTAATATTTTAGTTGATTAGGATTATAGTTTCCTTATTTCAATTTTATAATACTATTAGAAGTAGGGGATAGTTTACCTATAAATATAGGGGTCATGTACAATTTTCATATCATCAATTAATCTTCAATTAATACAAGCAAGTTATTCCTAGAATTTTCTTATTTCAATTCTTATTATAAGAATTTCATAATGCTTCCGCACCAAAATTGGTATGAGAGCAAGGAATTCACCTTAATCCGATGGTTGAGGAAGGTACTGGTGGCAGTCGGACCGTCGTCGACGAACGGAGGCTCGACAAGCTCGAACATCGAATCGAGAGAATTGATGAAACTCTTCGCTATCTCACACAAAAGGTGACTGCGTTAAATGTGAAGTATAGACTCGAACCCATGGAGAAACAACTAAACTAGAAAGAAACTCGACAAAAGGGAGAAGACTCAGATTACAGTGGGAAAGAAGGTACTAATTCGAATGCAACAATTCATAGGGTTGCAGCAGACATTAACCCGCACCACAGGCTAGAACCAGAAGTCGACATAGAATTTGGATCCAGGCTTGTCGCTGATCATCAATGGCGGTAGGCGGGACTTAGGATGGACAGGATGCGCACGCAGGAACCCAGTCGAGAAACACAGTGCTGCTCCATTGCAGTTTTATGAATGGAGGAACAGAAAAGCACCTGGTCAGCGAAACGACAGCGACGACGTCAAAGAACTCGCAGGCGAAGGTGGACGACCGCTCGGCGACGTCGGTGAGTTCACAGGTGGTAACCGACGCAAGCCATCTGGAGAAATTTTGAACAACAGGCAGAAGATGCTCGATTTAATTTCAGAAGAGATGTTAATTTTGACCAATATAATTTTGCCCGAATTAATAATGTTGACCAAGGTATTAATTTTTAATTTTGATCGAGGTAATAATTTTGGCCAGGCAGGCAGTTTTGACCAAATATTTAATTTTGAAAAAGGGTTAAATTTTGGCCGTCGGTCGTGGGGTGTTGACTTTTATGGGAATCCTAATTGTCAACCAAGGGATAGAGATTTTCGAAAAAGATGGCAACGGGAGTTTGACTATTCTTCCAAAGAGAAGAAAATTTTCGACCAAGGGCCAACAATCAAGGTCCAAATGTTCAAGAATTTAAGATGAAGATGGACTTGCCAAGTTTTGATGATCGATTAAATATTGAAGATTTTTTGGATTGGATCCATACCATTGAAATTTTTTTTAACTATTTAATTACCTCATAAAAAAGCCAAGTGAAACTTGTAGCGTACAAATTAAAAGGTGGAGCTTCTGCATGATGGGAACAACTTCAATTTAATCATCAAAGACAAGAAAAGCAACGTGTGCAAACTTGGTCCAAGTTAAAAGCTTGTTGCAAAGTCGATTTCTCCCTCCAAAATATGAGCAATTTGTATACCACTAGTACCAGAATTGTGGACAAAACAACATGACAATAAACGAATACATAGAGGAATTCTATCGATCAAATGCCCGCATTAATTTGTATGAAATAGAAGTTCAATTAATTGCTCGATATATAGGAGGCCTAAAGTTTGTCATTCAAGATCGCTTAGGTCTCCAAGAGATTTGGACCATGATAGATGCGGTCAATCTGGCAATGAAGATAGAAAATCAAATGAATAGAAGCACAGCCTGTACTCAAAATAATTTTCGACAGCCAATTCAAGAAACTTATGCTACTTAGGGATGTCAAATCGGCTCGGCCACTCGACTCGTTAAAACTTGGCTCGTGGACGGCTCGAACTCGTCACTCGAGCCGAGCAGGGGGCTTGATCCCACGTGCTCGTCCAAAAAATTGATTTTTTTAAAAAAAAAGGTGTAAAAAAAGAAAAAATAAATAAATAAAAGCACTAGCTCGCGAGCGGCTCGACTCGGCCCACGAGCTCGTGGCTTGTGAGCTCACGAGCTCGGCTCATTTTTCACAAGCCACGAGCCCGAGTCGAGCTCGTGGGTTAAGGGTCGAGCTGCCATCACTAATGCTACTCCAAAGGGTGCAATGACCTCAAGCAACAATAATAATAACAGCAAGAATACTACTCCAATTCAAAATTCAACACAGAATCAAAGAGGAACCTCTGCTCCTGTTCGATCTAACACCCACAGCAGAAATCAGATACAACAACAAGTCGATAATGATCATTATGCGCGCCATAATCTTGGGAAGTGCTTTCGGTACAATCCACCAGGTCATCTTTCAAATAGCTGTCCAAACAGGCGATCCATTAACTTTGCAGAAGAAGGCGACAGTAGGGAAGAACAAAATCTTGAAGACAATGATTATGAGGTTGGTGATGTTGTAGATGCCTATATAGGGGAAGAATTGGCGTGCATTATCCAACGCCTTTTCCTTGCTCCGAAAAGCCCGATACCTCTCAACGATACAAGATCTTCCGGACTCAATGCATTTTTTGTAATTATGTATGCAATGTGATCATTAACAGTGGTAGTAGTGAGAACATCATTTCTAAAGCAGTGGTAAAGCTCCAAATCTAAAGACCGAGAGACACCCTTCTCTATACAAGATTGCATGGATTAAAAAAAGCCCTGAAGTTCTAGTTCTAGAGATTTGTAAGGTTCCTTTGTCAATTGGAAAATATTACAAAGATGAGATCATATGCGACATAGTGGATATGGATGCTTGTCACATCTTATTGGGTCATCCATGGCACTATGACATTGATGCCACTTATAAGGGACGGGACAATACGTTCATATTTTGGTCGCTCAATAGGAAGATCATTTTGGTACCACAATCTCAGCCCTTGGAAATCAACCATGCTATCAAAGAAGATAAACCACTTTTTACCAACATATCAAGCCAGAATTCTTTGAACAATTAAAAGAGCCGGGCATAGTATTGGCATTGGTTGTTAAAGGACAATGAGAAGCAACTATACAGATTCCCACCAAAGTTCAGAAAGTACTAGTTGATTTTACTGAGATAGCACCTGACGAGTTACCAAACGAGTTGCCCCCTATGCAAAATATTCAACATCATATTGATTTGGCGCCTGAAGCTAGTTTACCTAACTGCCACATTATCGCATGAGCCCAATTGAACATGAAAAGTTACAGCGACAAGTTAATGAATTACTTGATAAAGGATTGATCCGCGAGAGTATGAGTCCTTGAGATGTTCCCGCTTCACTCATTCCAAAGAAGGATGGCAATTGGCAAATGTATATAGTTAGTCGTGCTATTAATAAAATAACAATCAAGTATCGCTTTCGCATCCCACGTCTTAATGATATGCTTGACAGGTTAAAAGGTGCAGTAATATTTACCGAACTTAATTTAAGGAGTGGCAATATTAATTTAAGGAGTGGCTATCATCATATCCGTATTCGCACTGCGATGAATGGAAAATAGCTTTCAAAATGAAAGATGGTCTCTACGAGTGGTTAGTGATGCCATTTAGGCTATCGAACGCACCAAGCACATTCATGCGATTAATGAACCAAGTTTTTCGTCCATATGTGGGAAAATTTATGGTGGTCTATTTTGATGATATTCTTATTTATAGCAAAAATGAAGATGAGCACTTATCATATCTTACAGAAGTTCTCTCCGCCCTGTGGGATAATAAATTATATATTAATCTCAAAAAGTGCAGCTTAATGACTGACCAACTTTTATTTCTTGGTTTTATGGTGAGTAAAGATGGTATTCAAATTGATGAGGCGAAGGTGAAAGCAATACGCGGTGACCAATCTATTTTTCGCGAGATCGTTCACTTACATGGCATCCCTCATTCTATAACTTCTGATATAGATGTAAAGTTTCAAAGTCTCTTTTGGAGGACATTGTGGAGAATATTTGAAACTTCTTTGAAATTTAGTAGCACAAGTCATCCACAAATAGATGGTCAAATGGAAGTGGCTAATCGAACTCTTGGCAATATGATTCGAGTATTTAGTGTAGATAAACAAAAACAGTGGGATGCTACCCTTCCTTCCACAAATTGAGTTTGCTTTTAATAGTATGCCTAATCGATCCACCAAGAAGACTCATTTTGAAGTTGTTTACTCTAATGTTCCAAGGCATACAGTAGATTTCATTCGACTTCCTAATATCAATTCTAATGTAGAAGAGTTTGCTGAACGTATACAAAGAATTCATCACAAGGTAAAACAAAATTTAGAAGATGCTAATATTCGTTACAAGACTGCTGCAGACCAACATCGACACCTTAAGCTATTCAACGAAGGTGATTTAGTAATGGTCCATCTCAGAAAAAATCATTTTCCTGTTGGCACTTATAATAAGCTGAAAGATAAGAAGATTGGTCCTTTTCGCATTCTTCAAAAGATTGGCGATAATACTTATAAAGTTGATCTTCCAGCGAATACGAATATTTCCAACACTTTTAATGTTGCCGAATCTCCGAATACTTTCCTCTAGATGAATTTTCCTTGCAGACACAAAACTCGAGGACGAGTTTTCTTTCAAGTGGAGGGGATTGATGTAGTACAATTAAACTACTAGTTTTTTATTACAATTATGTTTTCTAAGAGTTTGTCTTTTAATCAAGTTTATCTATTTAGTTATAATAGGACTTTTATATTTTATTTGATTTGGACTTTAATATTTTAGTTGATTAGGATTATAGTTTTCTTATTTCAATTTCCTAATACTATTGGGAGTAGGGGATAATTTGCCTATAAATATAGGAGTAATATACAATTTTCATATCATCAATTATTCTTCAATCAATACAAGCAAGTTATTCCTAGAATTTTCTTATTTCAATTCTTATTATAAGAATTTCATAACGCTTCCGCACAAACAAACAATTACATTTCTTGGTGGGAGAATTCTTTCATGAGAATATAAGGCCTTTTAGAACCACTATGGGCATATAAATTGAGTAATATAAGCTCTACATTCTATCGAGAAAGATGATTTCTAAACCTTTTCAGTTTATTGTGTCAAGGACCAAGACACTGAACAAGAATGTTAAGTCAGCTACCTTGTTATGGCGCTTCAGAGTTCTTAAGCATTCTCTCAGGAGTTCCGCTTTTTCAGCAGGCTTAACAGGCAATACAACAGAGTCATATGTCGATGAGTTCTTCACCAGGGAAGAATAATATCAGACGCTAGTTGTTCTACCATAAAAAATCGAAGAACCAATGTAAGTAATTCCAAAATTCATTACCCTTGTTCCTTGCAACAATGATGTGGCAGGTATTGTAGATGTAGCACCTTCCACAGCTTCCCTGGGCAATCCTAGTCCCACCCTTCTTTCCGCCTACTAAACATGTACTATTAGCATTTTTAACATTTGAAAGGGAAAAATGAACTTTCAGATGAACAAGAAACGCACTATATCAGATAATGAATACTACATTACTGTTTAAGAGGATATGAAGAATAGCAAGAAATATCACATCACATAAGAGAATACAAACTATGTCCTTATTCAGAGGATAAGTAGGATTATTATGTCATTGTGGTTAATACGCATATAAGTTTCAAAGACAGTTTTTCTTTCTTTGACCTTTTAAGTTTTCTTGCTATTTCACTAGCACGGTGTGGCAAAGCACTGCAAGCCAAATTTGGCACAAGCAGAAAAAATGGAAGTAATACAATTCAGCTGTACCTTATCCTGCTGAAGTTTCTGACGAATTTTCTCCCTTGCTCTTCTCTCTTCCTCTTTCTCAGCTTTCCTTTGGGCCAAAAAACTGTGTATTCGCCAAAGTCCACAATTAAGTATGTGAGAATCAAAAGAAAAAAGAGAGAAATAGAAAGATACAACAAACTAGGCCTCATTGTCAATAATTTTGGGGGTTAGCAAGAAGATAGAATAAGTATATAAAAACAAATAACATTTAAACAGAAGCCAGACCGTTTTCTTTCACGTTCTTCTGCCATTTCCTTTGCCTCTAACAGTTCTTTACCTACCCTAATCCTCTCCTACAAGTGGCATTATTAATGGATAACAGAATTGTCAATACATTGACAGATTTAACTTAAACTAAATTTTAGCAGGATCACAGGAATGTGGTCCAAAGATGAAATAAAGTGAATAGGAAAGCAAACATGAGGATTTGAAATGAACGAACACAACACAAAAAATAAAAATAAAAAAAATAATAAAAAAAAAGGAAGGAAGAAAGAAAGAAGACATAAATTAAGCCTCATTCCAAATAAATTTATCACAGACAAATATTGAGAAAACTACAGATGAAACTTAAAACTCTATTCCCGCAACAATGCAAGCTTATAGGTAGTAACTAATTTGCAATCTTAGAATAAGTTCTATCTGAACCATAAGTGTAGCAACTAGGGCTTCATTTATGGTTAAAATAGCATTCACATTATAACATTCTCATAAGAAAATATGTACAAAATCAATTTTTCTTCTTAATATCCAGTCTTAGTTCCTCAGGTAACTGCAGTTATCCAGAGACATGTCTTGAAAATTGAAAAGTAAAAGGTGTCTAATTGTTGGATACAATAATTAATTGATATACGTGAAGTCCTCTAACAACTTAAGCTTTTAGTAGTTCAACATGGTATTAGAGCTATTAAAGATCGTGAGTTCAAATCTCACCGCCAACCATTTATTAAAAATTGTGCACATGTTAGGTTTTAATGAGAAAAATGAATTCCGCCTACATGTGAAGGGGGCATATTGAAAATAATATTTAAATGATAGACATGAGGTCGTTTCTAACAACATAAGCTTTTCGATAAGTGGTACAACACTTAGGTATACTCAGAAAAGACCAAAATCTGTCATTGTCTATGTTATATTAGAAACTGCATCAAACAACAACAAAAACAAGATGGTGTTGTTTGGCTACATGAATACTTTTTCAATTTTAATCTAAAACATATAAACAGGGAGGTCTTGATAGATCATAACATTTGCAGCCACATAAAGCCACGTTAATACCTCTCCATCTTCTAACTTTTTCTCCATGTATCAGGCACTCTTTTGATTTTTCAGTCTACATTAGATATTCGCCAAACATCCAAGTCATCCTTCACTTAATTTTTCCATAACTACCTCCACATATTGGCACATATCCTTATTTCTCATGTTATCCTTTCTGCAAAAGTATCACATCCACCTCAATGACTCAACGTATGCTACTATTATATTATGAACATTTTATTGTTAACAATCTACTAAAGCACAGCTCATCTAATAGTCGTAATAGAACTTTCTTTTCAATTGGTAGGTGTCTTAAAACAACAAAAATTATTAGTATGAAGCTTGTTCTAATTCAAAGACACGACAAATTATGCAGCTAATAGCTGCTACCTTCTGGACTCACAGGTAATGGTCGAGAATTTAGGGTAACCAAAAGCTTTACACCCATTATATACCTCTCTGGTCCTCTTCATAATAAGACCAACCTGGATTATAGCTTTTATCATTCTATAGCTTCCACACCTGTTCTATAATTATCAGCTTACAAGAGATTGTGCTCTGAGTATTTGACTAAAATATACCAGCAACAAAGACTGTTTTGTGAGATTTTAAGGGGAGTCATATAATAGAAAAAATATAGCCTACGTAATTAGAAGGGAAAAAATATATATATATGTTTATGTTCACAATAACCCAAATCCCCATGGCAAATATGGGAATCAATTTTACAATCAAAAAACAAAAATATTTGATTAGTCAAAATATCTAGTGCAAGATTCCGTTAACATTAACTAGAATTCTCGAGCAATTCATAATGAATGCCAGATTTTTTTATGCGTAAAGAATTTAGCTGTGGGAGGAAAGGGAAAATTTATCCAATCTGAAATCTAAACATAGGCTAGTTACAGTACCTTCTCCCTTTCACTTTCAAATTTCTTCTTTTCCTCTGCTTTCTTTTTACGTGATCGATTTCTAAAATTAAGAAGCATTTAAAATGTAAAAAATCAGAAAAGAACAAGTAATCTGACCATTAGCATGATATGCAACAATAAACACCTCTATTGTAAGAGAATAAAAATAACTGACTGTAAACTGAAGTTCAAAAAGGGTTTTATAATGAAAAGCATGTAACAGCAAACCTTAATTCCTGTGCGCACAACTTCACTTCTTCGGAAATGAGACGGGGGTCGATTTCTTCAATTTCAATGTTTACTGGATCCTGCAGGCACTAGTTTCATAGGTAAACATGTATATGCATAAATTTATGCAGTGGTATGAGATGATACAATAATGTATGTCACATAAACAATTTTACAGTACTCAGATGGTGTTATTCGGTATCAAATACTGATTCATTGAAGCATATACATTATTGACATACGCAGGTTAGAGAAAACAATTCATCCATTGCAACTACTTCTCATAGAAAAGTAAGAAGAAAACAAGCACTTAACTTGGTGCATGTAGCCTAGCCTATAAATAGTGGCTCATTTTCCTCATTTCAACACACACAAAAAAAAAAAAAAAAAAAAAGCAAAAGCTTTCAAGTTTAGAATATACTAGAAATTCATTTGTATAGAGTTTTCTCTTGGTAGTGGTGTAGTTCAGGCACTAGTTCAGTTCGTCGAAGTGGTTTCTGCGGTGCTCGAAAGCTACTGGTTTCACCGTTGTATCCTGAGAAACGGACGCTCGTTTTAAACCTCAAGCACGGACGGTGAGGGGGCGAATCTGTTTTAAGGAAATTGTGTGTAACACAGGCCTCAGATAAAAATTCTATGTTTCGGTTGTTTAATTCATGCAATTTTTCGTATTAAATTTACAGTCCATGCTTCAAGAATTTATGATATATTGTTCGTATGCTTCATGAATTTTAAATTCTATTGGAACAAAAGTTATTTGTTGGAAATAAAACTTTCAATGATCTGGTGAAAATTCGATATACGATTGTTTGAATTTTGTTAACTTGCATAGTTGCAAAATTGAAAGGATTTGTCAAAAAGACCTAAACTGTCTAAGAAGAGCTTGGGATTTAAGCGGTCCGGCTGTGACCCCCCTCCTCATTTGGGAGTCTTTTAATTGCGCATTATTCAAATTGACGAGACGAAAGATAACATTTCTCGATTTTATCCACATACACTGAATTTCCTACACTTGCGTCATGTAGAGGATACATTCTTGTTAAGTTCATATGTTCATTGTTAAATATTTTGACAATTTCTTTTGCCAACCATCTTCTTATAAAAGCCTTTAAAACCCCATGCCACGATATATCAGTCATGATAGTCAATTATTTCATGCTTTGTTTATATAAATGTAATTATGTATATACAAGCGTGAGTTTGAGCCCCATTTTTGCAAATAATTTCATTTTCCATTCGAAATCTGTAAGACCCATGAATAGTAAGAGAGACAATAGTGAAAAATCAATAAATGAACAATCTTGCAGTGTTATCTAGTTCTTCAACACCAAGGATTCAAATCAATTTGAGGTACATCCATCGAGCTGTCAATTCTCGAAGAAAACTTAATGGCGACTTATCTTGATAGAAGTCCAAAGAAAGGATTTGTTATAGCATTCTGCAACTCAGCTCCAGCTACTTTCAGCACCCCCATGTCAATCTTTTCTCTTGGTAGAAACAAAAAGTTGCCTCCCTCAACTCTCTCGAATCCACAGAGTTCAAGAAACTTGATAGCATCCCGGAATTTTCCAACGCGATCCTGTTATTCAGAAAAAAAAAAGCAATGACGCATGAGCATGAGTACAAAAAACAAAATCATTTTGTTTTGCATTGTTGATGCCTGATATTGAATGAAATCTGTATGTGTCTTCAACATTAGCAAGGAATAAGCATAGTTTGCTGGACATGTAGACACACGACCTTTTAGGAGGACCCGTTCTCGAGAGCCAACTATTAAAGGGCTTTAGATTCAAAAATGAAATTTGTATGCATGACCCAAAGATCAGAAGGGCAAAACCAAGAAATCAAAAATTCCTTTCTCCTCTCTGTGTACATGATCCAAAGTTTACTGAATACTACAAGTCTACAGCATAGAGTCAACTGAAAAGTTCATATAGTTTGATTGAAGAATTTATTTTTGCAAACTTCTTTCTATAGACAAACTAACTTTTTCCTTTTCTGTAGCATTTATTTATAAGCATCTAACCTGGAACGCCGGGTTGCTGATTCTAATCTTTCTGAACTTTCCTTCTTCAGGATTCTTCACAACATTTCTGACATAAATCAAGAGAGTTCGGAATGCCCTTGTCACTGTATTGTCCTCCTAACATAGAAGATAAAAGATACCATTAAGTCATAACAGAGAGGAGATAAGAAAAACAATATATTATCGGTACATTGGTGCTTCCAAATTATTTCATCAAATAGGCAAGCCCAATTACTGAACAAATAACATCAATTGTTTTGGACCAGGCAGGTAACGGAAAGAGAACTTAAAAGCTAGTTACACTAGTCTCTAAGTTCGAACTTCATCCCTTTTCTGAACAAGAAACAAGAAATTACACTGAAGGCAAAAAGATACCATTAAGTCATAACAGAGAGGAGATAAGAAAAACAATATATTATCGGTACATTGGTGCTTCCAAATTATTTCATCAAATAGGCAAGCCCAATTACTGAACAAATAACATCAATTGTTTTGGACCAGGCAGGTAACGGAAAGAGAACTTAAAAGCTAGTTACACTAGTCTCTAAGTTCGAACTTCATCCCTTTTCTGAACAAGAAACAAGAAATTACACTGAAGGCCTCAAAAAGATCTCTTCTATTAATGCTGCTAGCATTCCTTTTAGCCGAAAACTTAAATGTCCACTTCAATATACACGTGGTGTATCAAATATATTTTGCATTAAGAATTATCCCGGTTGTGCCTCTGTTGTGAATGATTACACGTCTTTCAGTATAAACAATCAAAAGTCAAGAAACCATATGGGTATAATAAAAATAAATTCCATTGTAATTTCTTTAGATATAGGGGATGAAAGTTTTCAATTGCTGGCAAGCCATTTGATATATATCGGCCGTAAGTTATCAAACTGGGTTATTTTTTGTAATATAGGTAAAGAGAAGTTTGACAGGAGATAATTACTTTAGGTCAAAGTCTATTTTTTGCCTGGAGAGCATTTCTATTGACATTGTTAGGTGGACAAATGATGTAGTACAATTAAGTACTAGTTTTTCATTACAATTATGTTTTCTAGGAGTTTGTCTTTTAATTAAGTTTATCTATTTAGTTGTAATAGGACTTTTACATTTTATTTGATTAGGACTTTAATATTTTAGTTGATTAGGATTATAGTTTCCTTATTTCAATTTTATAATACTATTAGAAGTAGGGGATAGTTTACCTATAAATATAGGGGTCATGTACAATTTTCATATCATCAATTAATCTTCAATTAATACAAGCAAGTTATTCCTAGAATTTTCTTATTTCAATTCTTATTATAAAAATTTCATAATGCTTCAGCACCAAAATTGGTATGGGAGCAAGGAATTCACCTTAATCCGATGGTTGAGGAAGGAACTGGTGGCAGTCGGACCGTCGACGACGAACGGAGGCTCGACAAGCTCGAACATCGAATCGAGGGAATTGACGAAACTCTTCGCTATCTCACACAAAAGGTGACTGCGTTAAATGTGAAGTATAGACTCGAACCCATGGAGAAACAACTAAACTAGAAAGAAACTCGACAAAAGGGAGAAGACTCAGATTACAGTGGGAAAGAAGGTACTAATTCGAATGCAACAATTCATAGGGTTGCAGCAGACATTAACCCGCACCACAGGCTAGAACCAGAAGTCGACATAGAATTTGGATCCAGGCTTGTCGCTGATCATCAATGGCGGTAGGCGGGACTTAGGATGGACAGGATGCGCACGCAGGAACCCAGTCGAGAAACACAGTGCTGCTCCATTGCAGTTTTATGAATGGAGGAACAGAAAAGCACCTGGTCAGCGAAACGACAGCGACGACGTCAAAGAACTCGCAGGCGAAGGTGGACGACCGCTCGGCGACGTCGGTGAGTTCACAGGTGGTAACCGACGCAAGCCATCTGGAGAAATTTTGAACAACAGGCAGAAGATGCTCGATTTAATTTCAGAAGAGATGTTAATTTTGACCAATATAATTTTGCCCGAATTAATAATGTTGACCAAGGTATTAATTTTTAATTTTGATCGAGGTAATAATTTTGGCCAGGCAGGCAGTTTTGACCAAATATTTAATTTTGAAAAAGGGTTAAATTTTGGCCGTCGGTCGTGGGGTGTTGACTTTTATGGGAATCCTAATTGTCAACCAAGGGATAGAGATTTTCGAAAAAGATGGCAACGGGAGTTTGACTATTCTTCCAAAGAGAAGAAAATTTTCGACCAAGGGCCAACAATCAAGGTCCAAATGTTCAAGAATTTAAGATGAAGATGGACTTGCCAAGTTTTGATGATCGATTAAATATTGAAGATTTTTTGGATTGGATCCATACCATTGAAATTTTTTTTAACTATTTAATTACCTCATAAAAAAGCCAAGTGAAACTTGTAGCGTACAAATTAAAAGGTGGAGCTTCTGCATGATGGGAACAACTTCAATTTAATCATCAAAGACAAGAAAAGCAACGTGTGCAAACTTGGTCCAAGTTAAAAGCTTGTTGCAAAGTCGATTTCTCCCTCCAAAATATGAGCAATTTGTATACCACTAGTACCAGAATTGTGGACAAAACAACATGACAATAAACGAATACATAGAGGAATTCTATCGATCAAATGCCCGCATTAATTTGTATGAAATAGAAGTTCAATTAATTGCTCGATATATAGGAGGCCTAAAGTTTGTCATTCAAGATCGCTTAGGTCTCCAAGAGATTTGGACCATGATAGATGCGGTCAATCTGGCAATGAAGATAGAAAATCAAATGAATAGAAGCACAGCCTGTACTCAAAATAATTTTCGACAGCCAATTCAAGAAACTTATGCTACTTAGGGATGTCAAATCGGCTCGGCCACTCGACTCGTTAAAACTTGGCTCGTGGACGGCTCGAACTCGTCACTCGAGCCGAGCAGGGGGCTTGATCCCACGTGCTCGTCCAAAAAATTGATTTTTTTAAAAAAAAAGGTGTAAAAAAAGAAAAAATAAATAAATAAAAGCACTAGCTCGCGAGCGGCTCGACTCGGCCCACGAGCTCGTGGCTTGTGAGCTCACGAGCTCGGCTCATTTTTCACAAGCCACGAGCCCGAGTCGAGCTCGTGGGTTAAGGGTCGAGCTGCCATCACTAATGCTACTCCAAAGGGTGCAATGACCTCAAGCAACAATAATAATAACAGCAAGAATACTACTCCAATTCAAAATTCAACACAGAATCAAAGAGGAACCTCTGCTCCTGTTCGATCTAACACCCACAGCAGAAATCAGATACAACAACAAGTCGATAATGATCATTATGCGCGCCATAATCTTGGGAAGTGCTTTCGGTACAATCCACCAGGTCATCTTTCAAATAGCTGTCCAAACAGGCGATCCATTAACTTTGCAGAAGAAGGCGACAGTAGGGAAGAACAAAATCTTGAAGACAATGATTATGAGGTTGGTGATGTTGTAGATGCCTATATAGGGGAAGAATTGGCGTGCATTATCCAACGCCTTTTCCTTGCTCCGAAAAGCCCGATACCTCTCAACGATACAAGATCTTCCGGACTCAATGCATTTTTTGTAATTATGTATGCAATGTGATCATTAACAGTGGTAGTAGTGAGAACATCATTTCTAAAGCAGTGGTAAAGCTCCAAATCTAAAGACCGAGAGACACCCTTCTCTATACAAGATTGCATGGATTAAAAAAAGCCCTGAAGTTCTAGTTCTAGAGATTTGTAAGGTTCCTTTGTCAATTGGAAAATATTACAAAGATGAGATCATATGCGACATAGTGGATATGGATGCTTGTCACATCTTATTGGGTCATCCATGGCACTATGACATTGATGCCACTTATAAGGGACGGGACAATACGTTCATATTTTGGTCGCTCAATAGGAAGATCATTTTGGTACCACAATCTCAGCCCTTGGAAATCAACCATGCTATCAAAGAAGATAAACCACTTTTTACCAACATATCAAGCCAGAATTCTTTGAACAATTAAAAGAGCCGGGCATAGTATTGGCATTGGTTGTTAAAGGACAATGAGAAGCAACTATACAGATTCCCACCAAAGTTCAGAAAGTACTAGTTGATTTTACTGAGATAGCACCTGACGAGTTACCAAACGAGTTGCCCCCTATGCAAAATATTCAACATCATATTGATTTGGCGCCTGAAGCTAGTTTACCTAACTGCCACATTATCGCATGAGCCCAATTGAACATGAAAAGTTACAGCGACAAGTTAATGAATTACTTGATAAAGGATTGATCCGCGAGAGTATGAGTCCTTGAGATGTTCCCGCTTCACTCATTCCAAAGAAGGATGGCAATTGGCAAATGTATATAGTTAGTCGTGCTATTAATAAAATAACAATCAAGTATCGCTTTCGCATCCCACGTCTTAATGATATGCTTGACAGGTTAAAAGGTGCAGTAATATTTACCGAACTTAATTTAAGGAGTGGCAATATTAATTTAAGGAGTGGCTATCATCATATCCGTATTCGCACTGCGATGAATGGAAAATAGCTTTCAAAATGAAAGATGGTCTCTACGAGTGGTTAGTGATGCCATTTAGGCTATCGAACGCACCAAGCACATTCATGCGATTAATGAACCAAGTTTTTCGTCCATATGTGGGAAAATTTATGGTGGTCTATTTTGATGATATTCTTATTTATAGCAAAAATGAAGATGAGCACTTATCATATCTTACAGAAGTTCTCTCCGCCCTGTGGGATAATAAATTATATATTAATCTCAAAAAGTGCAGCTTAATGACTGACCAACTTTTATTTCTTGGTTTTATGGTGAGTAAAGATGGTATTCAAATTGATGAGGCGAAGGTGAAAGCAATACGCGGTGACCAATCTATTTTTCGCGAGATCGTTCACTTACATGGCATCCCTCATTCTATAACTTCTGATATAGATGTAAAGTTTCAAAGTCTCTTTTGGAGGACATTGTGGAGAATATTTGAAACTTCTTTGAAATTTAGTAGCACAAGTCATCCACAAATAGATGGTCAAATGGAAGTGGCTAATCGAACTCTTGGCAATATGATTCGAGTATTTAGTGTAGATAAACAAAAACAGTGGGATGCTACCCTTCCTTCCACAAATTGAGTTTGCTTTTAATAGTATGCCTAATCGATCCACCAAGAAGACTCATTTTGAAGTTGTTTACTCTAATGTTCCAAGGCATACAGTAGATTTCATTCGACTTCCTAATATCAATTCTAATGTAGAAGAGTTTGCTGAACGTATACAAAGAATTCATCACAAGGTAAAACAAAATTTAGAAGATGCTAATATTCGTTACAAGACTGCTGCAGACCAACATCGACACCTTAAGCTATTCAACGAAGGTGATTTAGTAATGGTCCATCTCAGAAAAAATCATTTTCCTGTTGGCACTTATAATAAGCTGAAAGATAAGAAGATTGGTCCTTTTCGCATTCTTCAAAAGATTGGCGATAATACTTATAAAGTTGATCTTCCAGCGAATACGAATATTTCCAACACTTTTAATGTTGCCGAATCTCCGAATACTTTCCTCTAGATGAATTTTCCTTGCAGACACAAAACTCGAGGACGAGTTTTCTTTCAAGTGGAGGGGATTGATGTAGTACAATTAAACTACTAGTTTTTTATTACAATTATGTTTTCTAAGAGTTTGTCTTTTAATCAAGTTTATCTATTTAGTTATAATAGGACTTTTATATTTTATTTGATTTGGACTTTAATATTTTAGTTGATTAGGATTATAGTTTTCTTATTTCAATTTCCTAATACTATTGGGAGTAGGGGATAATTTGCCTATAAATATAGGAGTAATATACAATTTTCATATCATCAATTATTCTTCAATCAATACAAGCAAGTTATTCCTAGAATTTTCTTATTTCAATTCTTATTATAAGAATTTCATAACGCTTCCGCACAAACAAACAATTACATTTCTTGGTGGGAGAATTCTTTCATGAGAATATAAGGCCTTTTAGAACCACTATGGGCATATAAATTGAGTAATATAAGCTCTACATTCTATCGAGAAAGATGATTTCTAAACCTTTTCAGTTTATTGTGTCAAGGACCAAGACACTGAACAAGAATGTTAAGTCAGCTACCTTGTTATGGCGCTTCAGAGTTCTTAAGCATTCTCTCAGGAGTTCCGCTTTTTCAGCAGGCTTAACAGGCAATACAACAGAGTCATATGTCGATGAGTTCTTCACCAGGGAAGAATAATATCAGACGCTAGTTGTTCTACCATAAAAAATCGAAGAACCAATGTAAGTAATTCCAAAATTCATTACCCTTGTTCCTTGCAACAATGATGTGGCAGGTATTGTAGATGTAGCACCTTCCACAGCTTCCCTGGGCAATCCTAGTCCCACCCTTCTTTCCGCCTACTAAACATGTACTATTAGCATTTTTAACATTTGAAAGGGAAAAATGAACTTTCAGATGAACAAGAAACGCACTATATCAGATAATGAATACTACATTACTGTTTAAGAGGATATGAAGAATAGCAAGAAATATCACATCACATAAGAGAATACAAACTATGTCCTTATTCAGAGGATAAGTAGGATTATTATGTCATTGTGGTTAATACGCATATAAGTTTCAAAGACAGTTTTTCTTTCTTTGACCTTTTAAGTTTTCTTGCTATTTCACTAGCACGGTGTGGCAAAGCACTGCAAGCCAAATTTGGCACAAGCAGAAAAAATGGAAGTAATACAATTCAGCTGTACCTTATCCTGCTGAAGTTTCTGACGAATTTTCTCCCTTGCTCTTCTCTCTTCCTCTTTCTCAGCTTTCCTTTGGGCCAAAAAACTGTGTATTCGCCAAAGTCCACAATTAAGTATGTGAGAATCAAAAGAAAAAAGAGAGAAATAGAAAGATACAACAAACTAGGCCTCATTGTCAATAATTTTGGGGGTTAGCAAGAAGATAGAATAAGTATATAAAAACAAATAACATTTAAACAGAAGCCAGACCGTTTTCTTTCACGTTCTTCTGCCATTTCCTTTGCCTCTAACAGTTCTTTACCTACCCTAATCCTCTCCTACAAGTGGCATTATTAATGGATAACAGAATTGTCAATACATTGACAGATTTAACTTAAACTAAATTTTAGCAGGATCACAGGAATGTGGTCCAAAGATGAAATAAAGTGAATAGGAAAGCAAACATGAGGATTTGAAATGAACGAACACAACACAAAAAATAAAAATAAAAAAAATAATAAAAAAAAAGGAAGGAAGAAAGAAAGAAGACATAAATTAAGCCTCATTCCAAATAAATTTATCACAGACAAATATTGAGAAAACTACAGATGAAACTTAAAACTCTATTCCCGCAACAATGCAAGCTTATAGGTAGTAACTAATTTGCAATCTTAGAATAAGTTCTATCTGAACCATAAGTGTAGCAACTAGGGCTTCATTTATGGTTAAAATAGCATTCACATTATAACATTCTCATAAGAAAATATGTACAAAATCAATTTTTCTTCTTAATATCCAGTCTTAGTTCCTCAGGTAACTGCAGTTATCCAGAGACATGTCTTGAAAATTGAAAAGTAAAAGGTGTCTAATTGTTGGATACAATAATTAATTGATATACGTGAAGTCCTCTAACAACTTAAGCTTTTAGTAGTTCAACATGGTATTAGAGCTATTAAAGATCGTGAGTTCAAATCTCACCGCCAACCATTTATTAAAAATTGTGCACATGTTAGGTTTTAATGAGAAAAATGAATTCCGCCTACATGTGAAGGGGGCATATTGAAAATAATATTTAAATGATAGACATGAGGTCGTTTCTAACAACATAAGCTTTTCGATAAGTGGTACAACACTTAGGTATACTCAGAAAAGACCAAAATCTGTCATTGTCTATGTTATATTAGAAACTGCATCAAACAACAACAAAAACAAGATGGTGTTGTTTGGCTACATGAATACTTTTTCAATTTTAATCTAAAACATATAAACAGGGAGGTCTTGATAGATCATAACATTTGCAGCCACATAAAGCCACGTTAATACCTCTCCATCTTCTAACTTTTTCTCCATGTATCAGGCACTCTTTTGATTTTTCAGTCTACATTAGATATTCGCCAAACATCCAAGTCATCCTTCACTTAATTTTTCCATAACTACCTCCACATATTGGCACATATCCTTATTTCTCATGTTGTTATCCTTTCTGCAAAAGTATCACATCCACCTCAATGACTCAACGTATGCTACTATTATATTATGAACATTTTATTGTTAACAATCTACTAAAGCACAGCTCATCTAATAGTCGTAATAGAACTTTCTTTTCAATTGGTAGGTGTCTTAAAACAACAAAAATTATTAGTATGAAGCTTGTTCTAATTCAAAGACACGACAAATTATGCAGCTAATAGCTGCTACCTTCTGGACTCACAGGTAATGGTCGAGAATTTAGGGTAACCAAAAGCTTTACACCCATTATATACCTCTCTGGTCCTCTTCATAATAAGACCAACCTGGATTATAGCTTTTATCATTCTATAGCTTCCACACCTGTTCTATAATTATCAGCTTACAAGAGATTGTGCTCTGAGTATTTGACTAAAATATACCAGCAACAAAGACTGTTTTGTGAGATTTTAAGGGGAGTCATATAATAGAAAAAATATAGCCTACGTAATTAGAAGGGAAAAAATATATATATATGTTTATGTTCACAATAACCCAAATCCCCATGGCAAATATGGGAATCAATTTTACAATCAAAAAACAAAAATATTTGATTAGTCAAAATATCTAGTGCAAGATTCCGTTAACATTAACTAGAATTCTCGAGCAATTCATAATGAATGCCAGATTTTTTTATGCGTAAAGAATTTAGCTGTGGGAGGAAAGGGAAAATTTATCCAATCTGAAATCTAAACATAGGCTAGTTACAGTACCTTCTCCCTTTCACTTTCAAATTTCTTCTTTTCCTCTGCTTTCTTTTTACGTGATCGATTTCTAAAATTAAGAAGCATTTAAAATGTAAAAAATCAGAAAAGAACAAGTAATCTGACCATTAGCATGATATGCAACAATAAACACCTCTATTGTAAGAGAATAAAAATAACTGACTGTAAACTGAAGTTCAAAAAGGGTTTTATAATGAAAAGCATGTAACAGCAAACCTTAATTCCTGTGCGCACAACTTCACTTCTTCGGAAATGAGACGGGGGTCGATTTCTTCAATTTCAATGTTTACTGGATCCTGCAGGCACTAGTTTCATAGGTAAACATGTATATGCATAAATTTATGCAGTGGTATGAGATGATACAATAATGTATGTCACATAAACAATTTTACAGTACTCAGATGGTGTTATTCGGTATCAAATACTGATTCATTGAAGCATATACATTATTGACATACGCAGGTTAGAGAAAACAATTCATCCATTGCAACTACTTCTCATAGAAAAGTAAGAAGAAAACAAGCACTTAACTTGGTGCATCTTAAATCTTTAACTAACAATTAAATCAGCCTTATGCCTCAATTCTAGATTTGTTGCATTACAAAAGGTCAGACCCACAATAATAAGTAAATCAATTTTCTCAATTGATACAGAACACCATATCCATTCACACAAATAAATGCAAAAGAAAGGACAACCACGAAGATGAAGAAACCTACCATTGGCATCTCATCAGTGGCTGCATCATTCTCGTTGTCAATAATCCAGTTTACAGCAGCCTCGATACTTAAATTACCTGGAAAAGTTTAGAGGTTAACTCAGAACATTATATATACCCATTATTCGTAAAAAAGTCAAGTCTCGAAGACATTTTGGAAGTTAATATTCACAGGGAAGAAATAAAGCATGCAAGAAACAAGAGAAGACCAGACTCTCAAGGGTACATGTAAGGATCACAAATCTTATGATAAAAAACTGGTTTCTTAGCAGTCTTTGGAAAGCCTAATAATGAGACATGTGTACTGCTTAAATGATTAGAACAGAAGACAGAGAGAGTTTAAAATTATTAATGAAAAGATATAAACTCTTGACATAAACTTACTTGAACGTGCAATGTTTTCAAAGCCAACAATTTTATAAATATGATCATATGAAATCAACACAAATATAGCATTTATGGCTCACACATAATGCAATGAATACATAAATTTCTTTATTTTCAATTGTTATGTTGAGGACACTAAATAACAATGTGTTTGATATCACACAGCAATAATCAATTTCAAAACCAGAATTTGAAGTAATATACAGTAAAAACTTTTCTTGTTGACTCAATTTTAAGTTTACAAGATATATTTCCTTATCATTGCCCCAGATCATGCACAGAATTTTCAATCATGCATTTGGGCATAGAAATCCTGAAATGCCTATTAGACTTTCAATTAAAAAGGGATGACATCACCTTTTTCTTAGATTGAATTTTAAAGTAAGATTTAGTATTTGGAATAAAATTATAAATGAGTCCATACAAATATATAAGCATACATCTTCTCAAAAACTAATTTACCAGAATGATGAAGGGCCTTTCTCGCTTGGGCCTCGGAAAATCCCATTGCTTCAAGTTCACTAAGCAATCTCTTGTCAACTTGCTGAATGACCATTTTTGAAGTAGAATAAACTCCTGTGATTAATAAAAATGCAAGAACTAGATTGAAGGAATCTGTGAAGTTACCAAAATCCTAAAACAGGACATGCACTGATAAAAGGAATTGCCAAATATTACACGTTGGGGTACTTATCCTAAATAGCGGCTGGTTTATTTCCCTTTTTCTTTCATTAATGAAGGTAAATCTGGGTGCATTGGTCCCATGGTCTCCAGAAGATTTACTGGTACAGTAATAAATTTCTGCCACATGAACTGTAATTTCGCCAAACAACAACATTCAGCGTCATATAATGACAGTGAACATCTGCGGAAGTGCCGTGGCAGAAGTTATGGTGATGAATAAAGCGGGAAAGGACATATATGTTAGGATGGCAACCGGGCTTGTCTGGCTCAGTTCGGAAAAAGCTCGCCCGACTCGAGATTTGGAGGCACTGAGCCAAGACTCGGGCTGAGCCCCATTTCGGGGGATTCAGCTCGAGCTTGGCCGGCCCAAAAAAAAAGCTGCCTGTTGGTAGCTATAACACTACCTGTTTGGCAGCTATTTTAGCCGACCCATTTAAGAATTCGCATCTTGAGAGCAAATTGGCATGAAATTCCAATTTTTGTTCAGTAAATTGGAAATGAATTGAAACTCCTTTTGGAAGTGGTAATCACAGTGGAAGATATTACAAAGAGGGATTGGAGAAGAAGATGAACAGTGACCTTTATTTTTTTTATTTAACTAAAATTCATTTTAATAGATAACTACTTTTTTGCCGCTTTTAAAATATAACATATATGGTCAAACTTCATTTTTGGGTCAACTGACAGGAAAATGGATGGAAACTATACAAAGGGCTTCCGTCGCAACGTTTCAAAAGGTTTGGATTGACGGTTGCAATAAATTAAAAGTTTGAGAAAAGTCTGCTAATTTTTAAAAGGTTTGAAGTCTCTACTACAATTATTCCTATCAATAGGGATTATAGACGCACCGGAGGAAACTGAAAGATTAACATGTATGCACTGGTCCCATAATCGGTTTTGTATTATGTAATGAAAAAGCTTTGGCCATAGTTTACATGTTAACACTTTCACCATCATCTTCTTTTCCAATTCTTTCTTAAATTTTCACGATCCAAATTTTGTAGAGGATTTCTACATTGCATGCACAAGTTAAATCCTTTCCCCCATATCGTGAACAAATA
Organism: Olea europaea var. sylvestris; assembly: GCF_002742605.1. Lineage (NCBI taxonomy): Eukaryota > Viridiplantae > Streptophyta > Magnoliopsida > Lamiales > Oleaceae > Olea > Olea europaea. The sequence continues at coordinate 17,438,749 of NC_036247.1, read as the reverse complement.
AGACTATTTAGTACTTGCAACACAAAATAGTCATAACTCATAATAGAACAAAACAAATTCAAAGATTTATCGTATAATATTGTCTAATAGAAGGATTCACAAACAATACTGATGGGACCATTCGATAGAATAATTAATTTTACCTTACATTGGATATATGCAGCGACGTATCAATGTCAAATCGTATGATTGAGAAGACTCACAACTCATGAAAATATAAGTGAATGACTACAGCGGAAAGGGCCAACCTAATATTATCAATTAGTAGTGCTTGGTGTTGCTGTACACCCTTACACCCCTCTCACAATGAGGGGGTCCACAATTATAAAATTCATATGGCCCCTTCACATTGTGAGAGGACTGTACACCATGGTGTACAAAAAGCTTTATTGATTATCAGTAGATAAGAAAAATTCATTCCAAATCATGAGCTTTTAATGAGAATTTATGCAGTATTAGAATTGATCAGTTTTCGGGAATGAAGGGGTCTGAGCCGCGATTGACACAAAAATGGTTCATGATGCACTACATGAAACGTACTTCTATAGTTGGATTTCTCTTTAATAATTTGTGTAAAGTATCAATCATTTTTATTTTTTTTCAAAAAGTACTTCAGCAGTTTACTTATCCAATTTCTTGGGCCTTTCCATTGTTAATTACATAGCAATACCAAGCTATTACATTTCCGTTTCACCTTTAATGTCCAGAATATACTATCATCTTCCCTCTATTGTAAACAAACATAACCTGGAATTTAAAAAAAAAAAAAATAAATGCATTGCATGGAAAGATAATATGAAAAGACAAACTGAAGACATCATCACATCAATTAGAAATTAATTTGTCATCAAACAGAAAACGTGCATAATTTCAAATAAAACAAAATAAGCCACATAACTCTTGCTAGAAAGAAAAACAAGGCAAAACAAAAGGCCCAGATGACAAAAATGTGAAAAAGAAGGAGAGATCAAACCTTTTTTGTTTGTAGAAATCCCACGATGAACTCTTTCGTGAATTTGGAATAGGAAGTATTGGAATAAATGTAGTTGAGTTTCTTGCTTAACGCGCTTGAGGAAAGGCCTCGAATGTCACAGAAGAGACCGCCATTGGAAGTTTGCAGATGCTGATTCTTTACCCTTTTTCTGGGTACTTCTCAGAATTTTGAATTTTCTGTTTATATACCTTTCTCCAGGGAAAAAAAATTAACAAATAAAAAAATAAAAAAATTGAAGCATCATCTACACGAACACAACTGTTGACACTCTTGACGACTGAATACTCACACCTCAAATGGTCGGGTATTATTTAATTCACACGGAGCCATGCACTTTGTAAGAATCGATCAATCAGATGAACAATTTCTTTTGACAACATGACTTTATTCATTTATCTAAACCTAAAAGGTTTAAATAACAATTAGCACACAAGATTAAACAATTTAAAGAATTCAACATAAAATATAATGATATTTATTATTAGTAGAGGGTGAGGATTAAAATAATAATATTCTCTGATCTTTTTCGAAGAATGTCATTTACCATTTTATTGTTCCTTGTCGACACTTCTTCAATGTTTGCAATATGTTGTACGGCAAATGACTATTTTCATAAAATGGGTAACTGGTCACTTGTTTAACATTTCAAATGCGCCATTTAACTTGCATTCAACAAGACTACTACATTCGTTTTTAACAAAAGATACATGCACAGTTCTTCATAAATCAACAGCAAAAGACTTGAAATAACATATTAATTATCTCGTCTAAAATATTTAGCCGCTAGTGAAAACCCTTTTTACACTACTGTAAATGTGTAGCCATCATGGAATGTTGATTCTTTTGCATCTTTATATATATATATATATATATATATATCAGACTTTCATCTACATCATATTTGAAGGAGTTTGATTAATCAATAATTCAATGATACAAAATTGGATACAATACAAAATATAAATAAGGTCAAGTCACTCTTCTAACTAATCCTAGTTCTATCATGTTTTCCATTCAGATTGAAAGAAGAAAATGGTTTTTGAGCTTGCTCCCGTGTGCTCATCTGAAGTAATACTGCCATCCAGCAGCTATACCAGCTACCAAAATAACTTTCAGTACAAGCTTATTATTTATTAAGGACGGTGAAGTTGATGGTGTCTCTGGAGGCTCGACCGGCCGGCCTTTCAACTTAGCAGACAATTTGGATAGCAATGAGGTCAATGGGCCTTTCTTCTTTGCAGCTGCGAGCAAAAAAGATCAGCATGCATTAAGATGGGGCGACAGTATTAGTCTGAAAGGCTAATAGACAGAGAGCACATGAATATGAAATAGATAAACAGCAAAATTCAGCACCAGACTGGTCCTTTTGTAGAGTATTAGAATTGATCAGTTTTCGGGAATGAAGGGGTCTGAGCCGCGATTGACACAAAAATGGTTCATGATGCACTACATGAAAAGTACTTCTATAGTTGGATTTCTCTTTAATAATTTGTCTAAAGTATCAATCATTTTTTTTATTTTTTTTCAAAAAGTACTTCAGCAGTTTACTTATCCAATTTCTTGGGCCTTTCCCTTGTTAATTACATAGCAATACCAAGCTATTACATTTCCTTTTCACCTTTAAATGTCCAGAATATACTATCATCTTCCCTCTATTGTAAACAAACATAACCTGGAATTTAAAAAATAAATAATAAATAATAAATATATGCATTGCATGGAAAGATAATATAAAAAGACAAACTGAAGACATCATCACATCAATTAGAAATTAATTTGTCATCAAACAGAAAACGTGCATAATTTCAAATCAAACAAAATAAGCCACATAACTCTTGCTAGAAAGAAAAACAAGGCAAAACAAAAGGCCCAGATGACAAAAATGTGAAAAAGAAGGAGAGATCAAACCTTTTTTGTTTGTAGAAATCCCACGATGAACTCTTTCGTGAATTTGGAATAGGAAGTATTGGAATAAATGTAGTTGAGTTTCTTGCTTAACGCGCTTGAGGAAAGGCCTCGAATGTCGCAGAAGAGACCGCCGTTGGAAGTTTGCAGATGCTGATTCTTTACCCTTTTTCTGGGTACTTCTCAGAATTTTGAATTTTCTGTTTATATACCTTTCTCCAGGGAAAAAAAAATCAACAAATAACAAAAAAATAAAAATAAATTGAAGCATCATGCTACACGAACACAACTGTTGACACTCTTGACGACTGAATACTCACACCTCAAATGGTCGGGTATTATTTAATTCACACGGAGCCATGCACTTTGTAAGAATCGATCAATCAGATGAACAATTTCTTTTGACAACATGACTTTATTCATTTATCTAAACCTAAAAGGTTTAAATAACAATTAGCACACAAGATTAAACAATTTAAAGAATTCAACATAAAATATAATGATATTTATTATTAGTAGAGGGTGAGGATTAAAATAATAATATTCTCTGATCTTTTTCGAAGAATGTCATTTACCATTTTATTGTTCCTTGTCGACACTTCTTCAATGTTTGCAATATGTTGTACGGCAAATGACTATTTTCATAAAATGGGTAACTGGTCACTTGTTTAACATTTCAAATGCGCCATTTAACTTGCATTCAACAAGACTACTACATTCGTTTTTAACAAAAGATACATGCACAGTTCTTCATAAATCAACAGCAAAAGACTTGAAATAACATATTAATTATCTCGTCTAAAATATTTAGCCGCTAGTGAAAACCCTTTTTACACTACTGTAAATGTGTAGCCATCATGGAATGTTGATTCTTTTGCATCTTTATATATATATATATATATATATATATCAGACTTTCATCTACATCATATTTGAAGGAGTTTGATTAATCAATAATTCAATGATACAAAATTGGATACAATACAAAATATAAATAAGGTCAAGTCACTCTTCTAACTAATCCTAGTTCTATCATGTTTTCCATTCAGATTGAAAGAAGAAAATGGTTTTTGAGCTTGCTCCCGTGTGCTCATCTGAAGTAATACTGCCATCCAGCAGCTATACCAGCTACCAAAATAACTTTCAGTACAAGCTTATTATTTATTAAGGACGGTGAAGTTGATGGTGTCTCTGGAGGCTCGACCGGCCGGCCTTTCAACTTAGCAGACAATTTGGATAGCAATGAGGTCAATGGGCCTTTCTTCTTTGCAGCTGCGAGCAAAAAAGATCAGCATGCATTAAGATGGGGCGACAGTATTAGTCTGAAAGGCTAATAGACAGAGAGCACATGAATATGAAATAGATAAACAGCAAAATTCAGCACCAGACTGGTCCTTTTGTAGTGTAGTTTTGCCATCTTGAATAGGGCTCTAAAGAAAATGGAGGATTAATCTGATAAATGAGAATTTATCTTCATATAAGGTGAACATCAGACACAGACAAATTGAAAAATCAACTAGTGTAGCACCATAATTTGGTCACACAGTTGGAAATGTTATCCATATTCAGCAAATGATGAAAGAATTCATTTCTCGTGGTTGTTCGTTAGATGATGCACAAACTATAATAATTATGGTTTAGGTTTAGTATTTCTACTGGAATCATTTTATATTTATTTAATTAGATCTATCCTAATGATTCTGAAATTTGCATCATGAAAAATGCTATTTGCACAATCATATTCTCTCAATTTAACGAAAATTGCAGTTGCGTATTCACTACAAGATACAAGTCATGTACAATCGCTCAGTAGCTAACGGTGGCATCTATATCAGAGTGACAGAAGTAACAAAATAGTAATGTTCTTATAATGGTTTTCATAAGACAAGTCATTAATGCTAAGCATATAATAATCAAGGTAGTTCATATATCAATGCTACTTAATGTCACCTTTGCTTTTTTTTCGTGAATTTGGAATAGGAAGTATTGGAATAAATGTAGTTGAGTTTCTTGCTTAACGCGCTTGAGGAAAGGCCTCGAATGTCGCAGAAGAGACCGCCGTTGGAAGTTTGCAGATGCTGATTCTTTACCCTTTTTCTGGGTACTTCTCAGAATTTTGAATTTTCTGTTTATATACCTTTCTCCAGGGAAAAAAAAATCAACAAATAACAAAAAAATAAAAATAAATTGAAGCATCATGCTACACGAACACAACTGTTGACACTTTGGATGACTGAACACTCACACCTCAAAGGGTCGGGCATTATTTAATTCACACGGAGCCATGCACTTTGTAAATGAACAATTTCTTTTGACAACATGACTTTATTCATTTATCTAAACCTAAAAGGTTTAAATAACAATTAGCACACAAGATTGAACAATTTAAAGAATTCAACATAAAATATAATGATATTTATTATTAGTAGAGGGTGAGGATTAAAATAATAATATTCTCTGATTTTTTTCGAAGAATGTCATTTACCATTTTATTGTTCCTTGTCGACACTCCTTCAATGTTTGCAACATGTTGTACGGCAAATGACTATTTTCATAAAATGGGTAACTGGTCACTTGTTTAACATTTCAAATGCGCCATTTAACTTGCATTCAACAAGACTACTACATTCGTTTTTAACAAAAGATACATGCACAGTTCTTCATAAATCAACAGCAAAAGACTTGAAATAACATATTAATTATCTCGTCTAAAATATTTAGCCGCTAGTGAAAACCCTTTTTACACTACTGTAAATGTGTAGCCATCATGGAATGTTGATTCTTTTGCATCTTTATATATATATATATATATATATATAT
>NC_036247.1:17415944-17432682 GCF_002742605.1 Olea europaea var. sylvestris | reverse complement strand
CAGCTACCAAAATAACTTTCAGTACAAGCTTATTATTTATTAAGGACGGTGAAGTTGATGGTGTCTCTGGAGGCTCGACCGGCCGGCCTTTCAACTTAGCAGACAATTTGGATAGCAATGAGGTCAATGGGCCTTTCTTCTTTGCAGCTGCGAGCAAAAAAGATCAGCATGCATTAAGATGGGGCGACAGTATTAGTCTGAAAGGCTAATAGACAGAGAGCACATGAATATGAAATAGATAAACAGCAAAATTCAGCACCAGACTGGTCCTTTTGTAGTGTAGTTTTGCCATCTTGAATAGGGCTCTAAAGAAAATGGAGGATTAATCTGATAAATGAGAATTTATCTTCATATAAGGTGAACATCAGACACAGACAAATTGAAAAATCAACTAGTGTAGCACCATAATTTGGTCACACAGTTGGAAATGTTATCCATATTCAGCAAAAGATGAAAGAATTCATTTCTCGTGGTTGTTCGTTAGATGATGCACAAACTATAATAATTATGGTTTAGGTTTAGTATTTCTACTGGAATCATTTTATATTTATTTAATTAGATCTATCCTAATGATTCTGAAATTTGCATCATGAAAAATGCTATTTGCACAATCATATTCTCTCAATTTAACGAAAATTGCAGTTGCGTATTCACTACAAGATACAAGTCATGTACAATCGCTCAGTAGCTAACGGTGGCATCTATATCAGAGTGACAGAAGTAACAAAATAGTAATGTTCTTATAATGGTTTTCATAAGACAAGTCATTAATGCTAAGCATATAATAATCAAGGTAGTTCATATATCAATGCTACTTAATGTCACCTTTGCTTTTGAAACGCCTTTCTTCCTCGCCAACACGCCTTCGCAGTACATTGAGCAGTGATCCAAAATATAAAGCAAAAACCGTGCAGGTAATTGTGATGACATTGTAAGGCATGCTAAAATCAGGAGTTGTCAAAGGCACAAGTAGCACTTCTGTGTAAGAGATAACATGCTTTCTTTCCTGAATGGAGCATAGATAAGACAATGAGTAGAAAAGAAAAATAAAAACAGCTTAGAGCCATTGAGATTGCTTGTTAAGATACCTGTAATTCATTCAATATTGGCAACTTGTTCAGAAGATTATCTTCAAAACTTACGCATGCTTGGAAGTCAGTAAAGCTTACTACAGCTGATGGAATGTCAAATCCCTGGTTAGCATCTGGAGGATATTCATCTATATGCAGAAAGCCCTATTGAAACAGCAAAGTAAGTAAGAAGGATGAAAAGCAAAATTGAAATACTGAAAAACATATCAAAAGTGATGTGCCATAGATGACCTAATGAAGAAAATACCAAATGTCCTAGAGCTCAACTCAAAACAAAATATGTAATATTAAATAAGCTGAAATTAGCAGAATTTATCAGATGGCAACAAATAAGAGTATATCACAAGGCAAGGAAAACCAAGCAATCTAAAAAAGGCCATTCTTTTAATTGTCTTTCTACTAAATTACTAATTATGTCTTTCAAAACGGCCAACTTCTTTCCCAGTTATTATTTCATCCATTATAACCTAACAATTCCTAATTTTGGTTTCGAGCCAGTACAGGATTTGAAATTGCCCTTTTGAGCAGCAGGGTTTGAATTGGCTACAACACACTCAAAATCCGTACTAAAAAATAATATGGAAGAATTGAAATTGGGATCAACAACACTTCAATTATTAGCAAAAAGTTGCTTTGAATATATTTAAACCCATAACCAAGAAAATATCAGATCTAGATTTTATGATTGTCAACATCTCAAGTTAATCAATTATGCTTCCTAACACTTCGACTTTAGTCCTTAAGTCACAGATGCCCGCATAAATATTGCAAGTTACATACATGACTATTCCTTTTTTCATCCCTCATAAAATTTAGTCATTCAGTTACACTATCTAAAATTACGTACACAAAGATTCAAATTATGATATTAAAGTACACTATCTGCTCATTTCTCTCCATGTATTTAATTTTTGTTCATGAACAGCAATCAAGCAGCTGATGTTAGCATGATTTGGTTACCAACAGTTCTGACTCAATCAAAATGTTTCACCTTATCAAACTCCAAAGTTAATGCAGCTGTTATGACACCACAAGGTAATCTCAAGATCATTTCCATTACTCCAGGAGAGACCTTGTCTTCGGAAGGTGAAATGTGTATCTTTTCTATGTTTTCCATTGTAGACTGAAGTTCTCCATCTATGAACACCTTCAGTGTATGATAGTATACCTTGACATACCACGGCACCACTTGGAAAATATTAATCCTTAACTGAGACCCTTTCTCACAGCAACCAACTGTGGGTGTATTGTTGCTACTTAAAGATTTCAATGAGATTGCTATGGCACCCCTCTCATTCCCACTTCCCATTAAGAACCTACTAGCATATAAAGGTGCTTGCTGACATGACCAAACTACAGGGAGCTTCCACCTTAAACCCAAATCAAATGGTTTTGAGTCATTGTAATCCTCAACCAAGAATTCAAGGAGAATAGAGGAATCCTCTTTCTGCAAGTTCTCTACTTCTTTTACTACTCTGTCAGGGGAAGCTGACATTTCAAAGATAGTGTTATTCCCAAAGTCGTCATGAATAAGAATCCCACTCTCCGGTGCTTCACTTTTTTTCCTTACTTCCTTCAATTCAGATACAAGGTTCTGCTCAAATTGAACATACACGTTACTAGACTTTGAAACGGAACACTTACCATGGACTTTCCTACCAAATAACGAATTCAGGGACCAACTTGGCTGTAATGTCTTACCAGAAACCATTGCTCTAGCCCCCAAAGTGTTTGGTTGAAGAACAACTGTAAGAGTTTGTTCAAGCATTGTACCAGCATTCGATTTAGCTGTACCAAAATCATCTGAAGTTAAATGCAGCCGCTGAGAATGATAATATCCTTTGTGTATAGAAGGTCTATCCATAAGCGCAGAAAGCCCAGCTTTATCTCGGCAAGGAAGCAACTTCAACCAGGGAGTGAGATTTTCTGTGCAAAGAGCTTCACGGGGCAGTGTTCCGTAACGTAATTTGCCTGCAAATGAATGAAAGCTCCACTGAGGTGCAGAGTAACTAGTTGAATGTTCCAGGAAGTTTATTGAAGCACAAAAGAGCCCTGAAAGAGCATGGGTCAAATTTCTCCATGAATCATCAACCTGATCTAGGGGAACATCAAAATCAGCCCATAACTCAACTCCAGGAGGCTTTGCACTGCTGCTTGATATGGGATCATATCCCCCCCAGCGTTCATAATTCCACCGACCTTGAGTGAAAGATAACTCCATCTCCCGGACTCTGAATTTATTAACCTGATTGTGCAGCGGCCCAAAAGACTATCAGTTATAAAATCAGATTGCACTGAACTACAAAACCCAGCAATCCAACAAAAAAGATCTTATCGATCTTTTAAGGAGTATTGAGTATTTCTAATAACATGAATGCATCAAAAATAATATCAAATGAGGAATGCAGTATTCCCCAAGAATAGTTCGCTCAGAACCTTTCAAAAGGACAAAATGGATTATCCATGAACTACATGAAAAGATCATTCACAGTTTCAGTAAACATTTACACCAAGTCCAAAATATAATAGCTCAGATCAAGACATCAACCAAATTGCTCCAACTTCCAAGTAATCAAAATCATGTCATTACAACATCTAACCCAGCAGATTTATCCGCTTCATGCTCCTAACATAAAAAAGGATGCAATATAGAAAGAAAAAAAAGAATTATATGGCTACAATCTTCGCGACTGGTAAAAAAATGGTAGAAGAAATAACCAAAGGTGACTACAAAGTTACTAGGGAAGATTAAATCCCCAGTATATTGCAGCCAGTGTGGTCATTGTAAGAATACGGTACACTTGCAATAGGGAAGTTGAAGGAGACCAGACTTGCCTGAATTCATAGATATTTTTACGATATTTGATGGGGCTCACTCTAACAAGATTACATGTGACTGAATGTCTAGATTGCCAATTTTTGCAATGAAACTTTGCAATTTTGAATATCTGGCGTAACGAACATTTTCATTTAATTTTCCCTTCAGTACTGTATATTTTTACTCCATTTCTTATAAAAAAAAAAAAAAATCACGAACTTTTTCCATTTATAAATGCATATGCTTTACCCATATGCATATTTTTAATCAGAGATTTAGTTTGAAATTGACAATCTGAAGAGACCAGTTCATGATATCTGAATCATAGCTAGTTACCATATGCAATCCTAAGTTTATTCCACAAACTGTAGTGATCTGCCTAGGTTCTACAGATTAAAAAAGAACAAAATTATATCTTTATATATTTTTATCCACCATAGTGGAGATCCACAAAAATTTCTTTATCTCCTCCAAATATATTTGGGAGGTAATTCAGCATCTTTACTAATGGCATCCCTTTCACTTTATATAAACTTAGTACAGTTAATGAAGAATGTACTTCTAACAAAATCATAATTGAGTTGTGTAAAAAGAACAAAAGGCTAGGAAGTCTAGATGGGAAAGAAAGAAAGCTGAAAATGCCGTCAACGAAGTAAAACTGAACTCACATGACAAGTTTTTCGATTATCTCTACATGAAGGAAAGGGAGACCAAACTTGTAGGTTAGCTAAATTATGGGAAAAGGATACTGGAGTTTTCATCTGTCAAGTGCATTAAGGATGAGAACTCAAAAGTTTTGGTTAAAATGGACATCATTAAAGAGACAGTTGTTATTTCAATAATTGTTAAATCAAATCCATAATGCAAGTATGAGATAGACAATAGCTATTAACTTCAGATAGAGCAAAGTTGTCTTATTGTTTTGCAGAGTCTCGATCATATAGGAGAAGGAAGCCCCAAAAAAAGAAGAAAGCTGGCAAGGCTTTAGGACCAAATTGTATCCAGTATCCTTAATAAGGTTTGAAAATGTTTTATAAGTTGGAGTATCTCGGTTCCCAATATATAAAATTAAAAGGATTCAGAATTAGTCACCTTAAAATCTAAAATTACTCGTTCAGCAGTATGGATATTTAAGGCCATTGAAATCCCCAAACTGGGTCTTTTCAATAGTAAGGCTCAATTATTCACATGGAAGGGGATATCTATGACATGGTTCAATGAATCAAGGATAGTTGCGTGAAGTGCTGGAGTGACCCTAAGGTACTATTGATTGGTAAATTCCTATATGCTTAAAAAGAAAATTTTTAGGACTGCAGAAATACTTGTTATGTTGTATGGATATTCAGCTAGAGTGTAACTTCGGAGAGAAAAATACTATGTATTCTCGTTAAAATAGGAAAAAATAATTATAAATGACCGCACTGAAGAATTGGTTAATGCATCATCTATTGAAGAAAATCTGGGGAGAAACATTCAAGATGGTTTGGGCATTATCAACGAAGTCTCCTAAATGAAGTCATGAACGAGGTAAGAAAATTGATGAAACTAGTATTAATGGTAACACAACATCATGTGCACTAAATTAAAAGGATTTGACTGTCTATTCTATCAGGTGACCTTTGATTGCGTGAAGTGGAAAATCAGAATCCATGAGGCCATCTCTAGATAACTATGAGATAGGGCTCCTTGAGTTTAGTTAAAGTCAATTGAAAAGTTAAACTTCTTATATCTTATAGAAAGCCAAAGCAAAGGAGTGTCTCACTTGGTTTCCACAAGACATGATTTACTCGAACAAGTTTGACCTTTTTGTTGATCTACTACATCCCCCCGACCCAAACTTGCAATTGATAGGTTAATTCGATTTAACCTCCAGAACAAGTTGATTGCCAGCTGCAGAATCATTAACTCACCTCACTTCACAGACACATCTATGGTTGCAAGCTCCCTAACTGATTTATGATTCATTGATTGGTTATATCCTTCCACAACCTTCTGTTTATCGCTATTTGTTTCTCAACATTAAACACTCATTTCTACTGCTTCAATCATAATTAGGCTTGTCCATTCTCGAAAATCTTATATAGATCTTCAAAAACTGGAATCAGAAATTTCAGTCAGACAGATATTCCTTTCTTTCAATGTTTTCTATGTGGAGATATATAAGTGCTTTGAATATAGAAATACATCAATAACTAATTTACTTTCAAAATTATAATTGAAGTAAGTCCATTGAACGAGAGTTTAAATGATTAAATAATTGAACATAAAATGCTCAAATCGTGCAAACATGAATTCCACTCTTTTGAATTTCTTATTGCCACACTAGCTACTTCTCTACTCGCTAATATAAAGAAAAAACTACTTTTTTTCTACTACATTTGATACATTATCTCCATAGTCATCGAACATAATCACAGTAACTCATTAAGTATTTTGGTTAATCTAGATTACAAGTGTATATAACTATTAAATGCGAGTACGTGGAGTGAAGGGAACCTTAATTAAACTAATCATTGAGCCATGTATCCTTCAAAATTAGCTGCAATTTTAACAAAACCGAATTTTACTAACCGCTGATGAAACAATCAAATCCGATACCAAATACAACATCAAACTATAATCTATGAAATCCACGAGGTTTGCCCCATTTGATTATAAATCTTTAATCACCTGAAATCCAAATCTTTATCACTCTTGAATGTCAATTAAAACAATTCAAGAAAAGACAAAAAAAAAAAAAAAAAAACTTACAGAATACATCAATGAGAAATATACGAAATCTACTCAAATATTTTGCCTCGTACTCAAAATACAAGTAATATATTTTACCAGTTGATAAATTGATTTGGGGAAGAGATGGTGGTGGCGGCCATAGATTCTAGTTGGTGGCACAATGCTTTGAAAGTGAAAATGGGCCAGAACTTTTCGATCGGGTAATGGCCTCAATAGCAGTCCTTCTGTAAACTCTTCATTCAGTTCTTCTGCAATTCCTCCTTTTGCTGAGGATTCATATGTAGAAATTAGAATTAAAAACATAAGAACAATTGGTTCTCGGCTACCCATTAGATGATCACTTTCAAGGGAGGTTTCACTGCGAAATTGTAGTTGTGAATGTAGACAGCATTTGAACATCACAGTCCCCCATGGAAGCTTCACTCAAAGCTCTTAGCCTCTGGGGAATATTTTGGAGACTGAACATGTTGATTGGGCCGGAGTGGGGCCAATGTATACTTTGCTGGTATAGTCTTCTGACTTCGAATGGGCCTGTCAATCTGGTCTAAGCGCTTTACAATTAGGGAAAAAATCACAACTCAGATATATAATATATCCAAATCAAAAATCAGGCATAATGTTTTAAAATTTAAATGTTCGACATGTATTTATATATATATGGAGATTCTGTTACATTCGTTTCCTACAATTAAGCTCTCTTACCTTCTATAACAGGACTCCAAACACTATAAATCTGTTACCAAATTCAAAAAATCTTTCAGATTTCATTATTCACGGCAACACAATTGATGGTGTCGATTGATTTTACTAAAAATTGGTCGATTTCATTCCGTTCTTGGGTCACAGAGATTTCATAAAAAGCAATTAATTGCCAGAGAAGACAATCCAGATAATAATCTGATTGTTCTGTTTGCCAATTCGAATTTCACATTCGCGAATTGAATTCCTTAACACAAATTGGTCCTAAATTTATCGTTGCAGGGGAAGAGAAATCATTGGTGGCCATAATATAATACAAATAACAGCGTATTTTGCTGCGGTCACAACTTGAATTCAATAATCACGAAATTAATGTCGTTCGTCACAGAATTAGTATAACATCTAATTTGCAGAATGGTGTACTAGCACGTATATTTATTGTATGGATTGCAATCCTTATTGGCGTTGGTAACTCGCCACTACAGTTATTTAACCCTTGTGAACAGAGTTATGATAGAATTTGGTCAAGATCTTACGAAGGTAGCAATGTCATTGAAGTAAGTACTGAATGAAGATTTACCTCCCATCAAGATAAAAAAATGACAATAATGTGCTATCATACATTCTGTTGAAGGACATGGAGCGTGAACCTGCTAAATATCTATCGTTGACGTAGCTAAGGCAGAGATCGTCTAGAGAAGGAGACTGACGATAAAATGCAAACATTGTGGAGGACATGGTCACAATCGTAGGAGGTGCTCCAATTTGGCTCCATTATGCTAAAATGATAGAGAGAATAACATACAAATATTACATAGATTGATAATATTCTTTTGAGGATAATGTTCACTGAAAATAGTCTCCTTGAAGATTGCATTCAGATTGATCAATAACTGTTAATTCTTTATCAACTTTGGAGTTGGAATAATAATTTTTCGAGATTTGGACCACATTTGTAACCTGATACCGAATCTGTGACTTGTATACTGTGACATGTCATATGAAAAAGTTACCTGATATATGAATCTGTAACCTGATTGACAACTAAGTATGAACCTTCTGTCAACTATGTAGTCTGATTCATAACTGTCTGAGAACAGAGGTGTGACCTGAAATGAGAATATGTGACCTGAAGTGTGGACATATACGGGTAACTTGTTTCCTAAATCTATGATCCATGTGCTGTGACATGTGACGTGTCCTATGAAAGGTTATATGTGACCTGGTTGGCAAACTAAGTTTGAAACTCTATAGTCTGTTTCATAAACATCTATGACCTGAGGTCTGGACCACATGTGTCGTATGAAAAGTTATATGAGACGTGGTATGTAAATCTGTGACCAGGTTGATAAACTAACTGTGACCTGTCTGGTGTAGCACGTGACATGTTTCACCAACTACATAACATTGTTAGAAATAAAGAGCCTGTAAAATTTACACCATATATATGAAAAATAGCATTAAAATGTGATCGAAGATTGATGAATTATGAACTTCAACACGTTAATATCGTTTATTGCAAATCAAAGTTTACGAGTTACCATTTATTACAAGAACCTCTATTGACTAGATTCATGCAATGTTCATAATATTTACAAACTAAATCATTGTCTTCACTAACAAATCTAAATCCAATTTTCAGTCTATGACAAGTCCTTCCTCCCTCGTAGGCTGCAATTTTCAGTCTATAATAAGCCCTCCCTCCTTTGTGGGCTTAACTTTGATTGTATGGTGGTAAGAACACCCTTGTATATGACATTGTAATTTTGTCAGGAAATAAACTTTTTTCTGGTATTTTGGATTGTCAGACCTACATGAAGCATTAATAATGATAAAATTGTTAAATACTTGTATTATAATTTAGACACAGAGAAAATGAAATAATGACTCTTCAAATTTAAGGTCACATTCACCTGGTATGGTTACATGTTCACAAAAAAACTTGTGTCACATATGGATTTAATGGTTACATTTAGCCATGCAATTAGGACATGTACATGTGTAAGTATTTGCAGTGAGACCACTTGGTCACATATAGGTGAAATGGTTACACATGGACATCGTATGACTAAAACACATCATCAACCATGTTAACAGTCATATCACAGGCATATGAAGTCTTTTCATTCAGGTCATAGATCCCAACAAACTTCAGTCACATTCACATATTAAGGTCACATTTAGAGTCTTCACGGTTATAAAACATAATATTCATATCTGCAAAATCCTATCCCCATTCCAGTAAGGTCACAAGCAGTCATATTGATATGCATTCACATCACATGTTCCCAAGATCCACAATCACATTTCGAACATTATGGTCACATTTTGGTTATTCATGATTAGACAACAGATAATTCGTAACATCGAAAACGAAAATCCAATGATAAAAACATTCTGCGTTCAAAACCGTAAACCCTACCCCATTCCTATCAAGAAACAAATTGAACAGATTTGAAGGTCATAGATCTTTAATACGTCTTCAATACATATCACCCAACGATTCTTCAATATATACCCGTCACTTAATGTATTAAAAAAACATAAAAATCAACATACCATGTTCGATTGGCCTTTTCGCGGGGTCATAGGCGACGCCGTATGCTTTTTCATATGGGATTTCCTTGAACTTTCCTCATGCTTCCTCTTTCCTCTTCTTTCTGGCATGGCATGGCATGGATGTTTAGCGCTCTTTTGGAACCCTTGGGTTTGTCATTTTTTCGTCGATTGTAAATACGAAGGTTTAAAAATAACATCTGATGAAAATGATGGGGTAGATGAAGAATGTAATCAGTTCACTTGGATATGTGAAGAACAAATGTTCCTCGACAGGTCGAAGTGGAATAACTAACCGGAGATATTCGTGGGGTGGATAACTGTCGGAGTGGTTTATCAGAAATCGTGTGGAGAATTTTGGGGTAGTTTCATTTGATAAAAAAGGAAGAAAAATTTGAAGCACTTTAAATACGGAACTACGCTTATTTAAAATAATTAATTTTTTTATTAACCTAATTCCGGAGATTTGACTAGAAAAGTTGGGCCGCTGATTTATGCACAGTAAACTTGAAACCCTTAGGACGGTATATTTCCTTTTACTACAATTAACTTTCGGAAAAAAAATCAAGTAAATAAAAACAATTCATGAAATACTACACATTAGTTTATTTATTATAACAATTGGACATTATAGAAAAGAAATCCAAAAATACTTTTTATTTTTTTATAACTAAACTACAGATAATTGAAACTTACTAAATATTTTCCTAAAATTAAGCAAAATTAGTGGGATCTCACATTTAACTAAAACCAAATAACAGTGAAAAAATTATAATCAAATTGAGTATTTTTTTTTCAAAAAAATAAAAATAAAAAAATCAATCCATTTGATTATGGCTCTTCAAATTCAAAATTTTTAGCCAAGAGACGTGGAATCAAATTTGATGATATTCAAGAATATGCAAAATGTTCTGTCATTTGCTTCGAAGATAATAGATTTGGCTATGAAACTATTTTCGCATCTTCAGGTAAAGTACATTATTAGCCATTTTATGTTTGGTTGCAAACAATGTTATTCACAACTTTACTTTTGGGATTTCTAAATAGGTTCTTAATTTTGAAAATTAGATCGAATAAATTGTGGACTATAAATTAGTGACAAATGCAATAACAATCAGAAAAGCATGTATAGTGATACATTGTTGGGATAATTTTCTACATTATATGTTGAACTAGACATGTAGTATTACAACAAACTAATACGCAAAATGTAAAAATAATCACAAGGTGCCATAGAGTCATGGGGCATATATTCAATATCAATATGTTATGAGTTCTTAACTATTGCATGTTTCGCAACATGTAATTTGTTCTGACATGCTTATAACAAATTACATATAAAAACATGTTAGACATGTTGATAAAATGTAGTATATGCTACATGGTAAGTTGTTTTGACTCGATTAACATGTGTACGATATGCTTATTGTGATATGTTAAGATTGCTTCATATTTGATAAGATCTATGACATTATCATTTATGTTCATTATTGTAACTTATTACGCCTAAAGAATAAAGTGATAATTGTAGCACAATTTTGGGTTGTCAATTCCATAGGGAGATGAATAAATTGCTCAAAAGATTTAACAAATTAAGGTTTTCATGAAATGTATGAAAAGAGTGTGTCCCTAGATTGGAATGAAAATTAAATATCAAGGTTCGAATTAGTGAAGCGCCAGAATTCCCTCAATTGGTTTGGATCATTCAACATCAATAATTCACTCGTATAACTCAATTAGAGATGTTAAACCTAACTCTCTAATAGAAAAATATAACATTAAGCACCAATTTAATTCAATAGCAATTCTAAATATTCAATCTCCTAAAACACATGCCCATATTTATTTATTGAAATCAGATTCAAGATCGACCATATACTTCAAGCATAAGGCAGTAAAGAATCACGCCA
Organism: Olea europaea var. sylvestris; assembly: GCF_002742605.1. NCBI lineage: Eukaryota > Viridiplantae > Streptophyta > Magnoliopsida > Lamiales > Oleaceae > Olea > Olea europaea. Next base: position 17,420,875 of record NC_036247.1, on the reverse strand, counting down.
ATAAAATTAATTGAAACTAAAACTCAACAGATATTTCAATTGTTCAATGGAAAATGTATGATTGAATCCATGAAAAATCTAATACACGTTAAACCAATTTCAAAACATATTCATAATAAGGAAATCTAAACCCTAGTATTGTTTGACAATGAAAAAGCAAATTACGATGTTGAAATCACCAAAGCCGTTTGAGTTCCTTCGTAGCTTCAACAAGGTCTTTAGTTCTCCATGGATATTTTGCGCAAAAATCAGTGAAAATATGTATGGAAATGTGTATTTAGCATTTTGGGACGTTCTAGGGCTTAAATATCATGAAAAAGATTTGTTTCCATAAGTGTTTGATTGAAATTAAGAAACCAGGGTTCTCGCATTGGAGTTGAACTATGCGACCGCATGGTTATTGGCGTTGTGATTGCATGGATCAACAATTTTCAGCCTCCAATTTCTCTATAACACTATATGCGGCTGGATGGTATAAATTTGTGTGGTCGCATGGCTGTATGCCATTTTTTTCGGCTGGATAGTTTTCAGTATTTTAGTTATACTCTTCTCTTCCGGTATCCGATTTAGGTGATTCAAAGTGTGTTGGAAAGCTAACGCAAAAATATACAATTTTTCTAGAAATAACTCTTTTCCAATTCAAACGTCTACTAGGTAAAAAATGAATCTCAATCTTCACTTGAAAATTTGGAACGTCCTTATGCAATTGGAAATTGATTTGTGCAAATATTATGCTCATATTTCACTTCTTTTGACTTGTAATTGCATCCAATTGACCCTAGCATTCTCGAATCATCATTCCATCGCCCTTCTCATCTTTGAATTATTTGTAACTTGGTCCCTGAACTTTCAGTTTCTTCCACTTTAGTCCTTTTTTGCTTGTTTCTTCTATTTTCTACCGTATTTATCCATTTACAACCTAAATCAAAATATAAAGATACTTAGTAAATTTAGACGTCAATATATCATGAAAATTCCAATATTAATGAATGAAAACTTAACAATTTACATTGTTATCAGTAACGGGAGCTATTAAGTATTCATGACTTTCCAAGTATGTTGTAGGGAGATGTTTTACCACATTAATAAAGTCGAAAAGAGGTGATCAATATCATTGAAAAATATTTTCTAACCATCTTCGAATTCTTCAAATTACAAATTGTCATAACTTTCCTCGAAATGCAATCATGATTCATTTGACCATGTTATGTCTCACTTCAAAATAAATTATGACCGTAATTTATATTTCAAAATTCAAGTGGAATGTATCATATTATGTATCAAGCTTTTTTCTCAATGTAATATATTATATTACACTATGTAATCATATCAAGTCGCATACTACTTCACGTGTTACATTACCCATCGTATTATATCTCATTCAAAATAGAGTGTAACCATAATGTCTATTTAAAAATGAAGCATAAGGGAAGAAACTAATAATAAAAATAAAGATTTTTCAAAAAATAAAAAATAAAAAAATAGAGATATTAAAACAGGGCTAAAGGTAAAGAGTGTTATATTTGTGGAAATAACACTTTATAAAAGATTGTTATATAAGAATAAAAATAAAATAAAAACTCTCAAAAGCTTGATGATGGAACTACAATAGCTTATGAAAAAGATACAGCCACAAACAGACAATTCGATGTGACTAATTATTTAAATAAAGAGTGACAGATTCTTGACTCAGAGTTTACATATCATACACCTCAGTGTAAAGAATGATTTTATGAATTCTCTGAAATAAATGGTAGCCAAGTATCTATGGAAAATAATTTTCTTTTCTTTTCTTTTTTTTTGTAGAGTAAAATGTATTTAGAGAATGATTTTAAATTCGGGAATGGGTATAATCTGATTCTTGAAAAAATTAGGTATATATGCCAAATTTTAAGAATAAAACCTTCTCTCTCTAGGTATTCCAGATGATGAGGAGTTTAAATAATTAATATAAATTGAATTATTGAAATTCTAAATAATTCTGCGAAAATCATCAACACTTATAAGACAAATGAAATTTATGCGTAAAAAAGACATACCCTTAGTGGGTAGTTCTCTTGCTGCCAAAAGAGGATCCAGGACGAGAGGTGAGCAGGGGCGGCCGTCCAATATAAACAGAAAAAATTTGACGAAGTTGGCTCGTGCTGTCGTCGGCGAAATGATAAATAAGCAATTTGGCATAAATGCTAGGTCATGTAAGTGATAAATGTTTGCAACATTTGAAAAAAACAACGATTTTTTTATCCAGATATATTGGAAAAGTTAACATTCAATGAGTAATGAATATTGGGAATGCAAAACAGATAACCTTTTAATTATGAAATTCATAAATCTTTATCTATCTTGGATTATTTGGATGCCAGTTGTGTGTACCCTTTCTAACTTTAAATATTTTTTCATTAGTAATTTTGATGAGGGTCATTCACGAATTAAATACTTAGATATCTTAAAGGTAAAATAAAATTAGGGTTTCATATTTACTAAAGCAGAAGAAAAGGTTATGTTGATAGATTTTATTGATTCTGATTTTGCTAATAACGATGACAACAGGAAATCTATATCTACGTATATGTATACAATTAATAATATGTTTATCAACTAGAAATCATAGTTGCAAAAGGTAGCGTATATATTCTATTGAGGGAAAATATATATTTGTTTCATGCTATTATGGAAGGTATTTAGTTTAGGAAATTGCTAAGTAAAATAAATTTTGAAGGTAGATAATTTTTTAATGAACTACCGTATATTATTATTTGAAGATCTAATTGTAAGATTAAGAATTGAAGAAGATAACTGAAACTCTGAGAAAAAAATCAGGGAAGCTGCAAATGGAGGCTAAAGTGAATTTGGTGAAACCAAATACTAGTAAGAAAAAGAATCACTCGAGTAATGGCAAGAAAAAGAGTAAGGTTGAGAAATTCAAAAAAGATTGCTATAATTGCGGTAAGTTTGGTCACATCGCAAATGATTACTGATGGAAAAAACAAAACCAAACATGAAGGACCAAGTACACCTGATCGAGGAAGGCAAATTATCTAACATTTTGTCTGAACTAATGCTCTCAGCTGTTGTATTTGAAGCAAACATGGTGGACAATCCAAGAGAATGGTTCATAGATAATTGCACTACTCATTACATTTGTGCTGAGAAGAAGATGTTTTCATCTTACACTCCTATCAATGGACGACAACTATTCATGGGCAATTCGACAACATTAAAAGTTGTTGGTCTAGGTAAAGTAGTGCTGAAAATGATATCAGGTGAAGAAGTAACCCTCATCAATGTGCTACATATTCTCAATATTCGCAAGAAATTGGTATCTGGAGCTTTGTTAAGCAAAAATAGGTTAAACTAGTATTTGAGTTTGACAAGTTCTTGCTCACCAAAAATGACATGTTTATGGGCAAGGGGTACTCACCAAGTGATATCTGTTATTCAAAGTTTGTGCAAATTAAAGGAGGTAAAGTATTTTATTACTTTTAAATTGCACAAAGTATTGTTATGTCTATTTGCTAAAAAGCAAAGACAAGGCCTTATAAACATTTAAGCCGTACAAGAATGAGGTTGATAATCAATTTAGCAAATGAATAAAAGTTGTTTGTAGTGATATAGATGGAGAATCCGGAAGACCATTCGACAAATTTTGTTCAGACGCTGGTATTATTCATCGAACTACAGCTCCTTATTCACCTCAATAAAATGGTATTGCTGAATATAAAAAGCTTACTCTAAAGAGATGATGAATGCTATGTTAATTAGTTCTGATTTTCCTCAAAATTTGGAGGGAAAGCAATTCTCTCTGCTAACCAGATTTTAAATAAATTACTAAACAAAAGTTGGAACAAAACTCTCTATGAGTTATGGAAATGTCATAAACCTTCATACAAATACTTAAAAGTCTGGGGGATGTTTAGCTAAGATAGAAGCACCAAAGCCTAATAAAGTTAAAAAAAATGCCCAAAAACTATCGATTGCATATTCATTGGATATGATAATTACTGTAGTGCTTATCGATTCCTCATACATAAGTCTAACATTCTGAATGTACATGAAAATACTATCATTGAATCTTGGAATAGTGTATTTTTTAGGACATTTTTCCTTGTAAGGATAGGAAAGAAATATGTTCGCAAATTCAAACTTATGATGCTGCAATTGAAAATCATCAAAGTGATGAAGAATCAAGACATAACAAAAGGATCAAAACAGCTACATCATTTGGTCCAAATTTTTTAACTTATTTATTAGAAAATGAACCTAAGACATTCAATGAAGTAATGTCAGTCCAAAAACTCCATTCTAGAAAGAAGTTATCAATAGTGAAATTGATTCTATTATGCAGAATCATACCTAAGAGTTGGTAGATCTCCCACCCAATAACAAATAGTTAGATTGTAAATGGATTTTCAGAAGAAAATTAAAAACTGATGCATTAATTGATAAATATAAAGCCAGTTTGGTAGCTAGAGGTATCAAACAAAAAGGAGGTCTTGATTTTTTTGATACATACTCACTTATGACAAAGATAACATCTATTAGAGTATTAATTGCAATCGCAACAATGCATAATGTGAAGATCCATCATTTGAATGTTAAAATAGCTTTCTTAGATGGAGCTAGAAGAAGAAATTTACATGAAACAATCCTAGGTGTTCATTACTCCTGGACAAGAGAAAAAGGTGTGTAGACTCATTAAGTCGTTATACGAATTAAAGCAAGCGGCATGCAAAATCCGACAAAACTATGTTGTCAAATTGTTTTAAGATTACAAGTGTGATAAATGAGTTTATATTAAAACCACTCCAAGTGCTTATGTAATTGTATGTCTATATGTTGATGGCATGTTAATTATAGGTAGTAATCGTGATATCATAACAATTATCAAGAAAATGTTCGCAAAATATTTTGACATGAAAGATATGCGTATT
>NC_036247.1:17405959-17410972 GCF_002742605.1 Olea europaea var. sylvestris | reverse complement strand
CACTGATTAGCCAAGTAAATCTGATAATTCTCTACTACAGAAGGTTCAAACCCATAAGGTACCTATTTGAATGCAATAACTTTCTGCATGATCTCTCTATAGGGTTTGCATCGTCTGTTGCATTAATTTTAATTCATGTGCGGGATTATTGGAAAATTGGTTTAATTGGTTGGTTTGGCCAAATTTTGACCAATTATTTAAGTGGATCCCATTAGTTGGACAAAGATTTCTTTGACCGAGTGTGTACTAATCCATGAGTAGATTAATGTATGTATTCATTTTCTCAAAAACCAATTAAGGGTGAAATGAGAAATTAAGGCCAAAAAATTGACCACTTAAAATAAATTGAGAATAAAAATTAGTGAAAATTGAAAAATGTCAATCCCACATAGGAAAACTAGAAGAATAGAAACCACTTTATATTGCTCAACTTTGGGACATTGGTTTGGGTTACAAGGGGTACCAATAGTCTTTAAAGGGGATATGATTTACATGCTAGTGGATCAAGTCAAAGCCCACACGCGCGTGCCGTTACTTTTTGACTGAGCGGCTCGGCTTGGGCACGACACAGGTAGTGGACTTGGGCCAAGTTGGTATATATATTTTTGATAAATTATTATTTAAATTATATTATTTTATTATTGATTTAAATAACATATTTGTATGATTTATTTATTTTCTCCGATTTTTTTTTGTGCATGCACATGGCATCTTATACAAATTGGCGGTTGATTGTTAAACTGCTTGTCCAAATGGATTGTGTCTATTCATGACACAACTTTTTGACTGTCGTGTCTTTTGGACATAACTTTTCAACTTCTATAAAATAGTTCCACATATGTCGGATTTTATTCATTCCAAAATCATTCTTCATTTTCTCTCTTTGCAAAATCTAATCCTTCTATCCTGAATTATTCGTTATCGAGCTTTTCAATCTTGAATATTAATTTTGTGTATTTTAGTCTTCCAATTTTAGAGAGATCAAAACATTAGTAGGTTCGTCGGGTATTGTAATTTGGAGTGCTACTATTACAAATTGAGGTCGTATTTTGTGAGACAAGTGTTAGAAGACCATCAGCTCCAGTGCGGGCACTATCATCTTAAGAAAAAAGAATCGAACTCTTGTTTCGACCATTTCATTCAATCTTATTCCGTTCATTCTGTAAGTCGAAGTTCTGCTCAACTATTTATTTGCTACAAAAGGATTATTTTAAATATAAATTATTGCACAGTAAAAAAAAAATTCCAACTCTTTATCCCTCAAAAATCATTTCTATGTTGCATGATAGGTTTCTCTTGAAATCTTTTATTCAGCTCGACCAATTACTGAAGATTTTGGGTTTGTTAAATTGATGACCGCATAAACCAATCAACAAGTCTTCAGATCTAAAAATTGGGGTTAAGGAAAATTTTCAATACAAAATCTAAACATGACAACTCCAAACTATGCTACTATTTGATGTAGCAAATGTTAGCTAAAATTTTATAAAAATTGATGAGATGTTTAGTTGAAAAGCTATAAAGATATGTGGTTTTGATTTCTGAGATGGAGACGCGTGGAACACTTACATGCTAATATCTCTCTAATATAGTAATTTGGTATAATTTTTTATTTGAAGAGAGCTTAGAGGAAGAGATAGGTCATGAGAGATTTTCTTTGTTGGTACTTGTTCACGAAATATTTTCTTTCGATCTAAATCACCGCAAGTATACGGTTCATTAACAAGTAATAAAGTGGATCAATTAAGTCCGAATATCATCCCATAGAGATTGATTAATTTTTTTTACCTAACTTGGCCTTAACCGAAACTGATTTGTCAAACGTAAATTGTAGTGACTTAAATTAACCTTACTTTGACTAAATATGCAAATATGTATGATTTGAATGAACTAGAATGCAAAGTGAATGTGTTGAATGCAAGTTGATATACTCAATGAATATAAAAGTGCACTAGGATTACGAATCCCCAAGTAATTCTCAATTTAACCTTAATTCCACACTTTGACAACACGATGACATTTTGAAGAATCAATACTCCTAAATCTATCCAACACTTTCTCTCAAAATGTATTGAACCTATTCTCATACACCACCAGCCTATATCTCTATGACGGATGCAAATATATGAGAATGCATGTAGTTTTGTGAGTACTTAGAGATTCACGCAAAGCATAGGGGTATATTTCTATCCCCTATCGAATCCTACGATATTTATACCTTGTCGAATTTATTCCTCTTCTTTCGAATAGATGAAACAAACCACCAAAACTCACACAATTACGGGCCCATAATCATGGAAGCAATTAAATGCATATAAATCATTCAAAACAATCAATACGTGTTTTAGTGTCAAAATACGGAACAAAAAATTAAATATCACATTACAAGGTTCATCGATATCCTAGTATAGATTTTTTCTAGCCTAACATGATGGGAAGAAGAACATAACAATAAAAATCAAGAAAAGACATCACCCAATCGTCCTTTGATTTGCATTCTTGAATCTTTGAATGAATTCTCTCGTTCTTGCCCTCTTTTTTCTCTTCAAATCCTCCCAAAATAATGCATAACCCGTGGTATCTATTTTTGGACGTTTCTAGGGCTTTAAAAGACTCCAAATATTTGTACTTATAAGAGTTTTAATAAGAAAAGGAAATCGGGAAATTTTCGTCGCAATTGGCCTGGGCTGTCGCTCAGGCAAACCCGGGCTATCGCCCAGGCAATATTTTCTTCTCGATAATAAGAGAAACATATGGGGCGATCGCCAGGTTTTTATAACTGGGCTGTTGCCCAGGCAAAATTTCTTCCATAAGTTGCATTTTAGCCCCCGAAGTCGATTTTTGATTCTTTCAAACCCTTTCTCTTGCAATTTCAACTCTTTGACTTTCATTTGCATCCACTTGAACCCGCAACATCTTTAATCTTCATTTTGTGATCCGAATCAACTATTAAAATGTTACAATTTAGTCCTCATACTTTGAATTTTCTTCCTTTTTGGGTCTTTTTCGTTTCTTATCTCTTGAATTCCATCACATTCATCAATATAGTCCTACAAGACATAATTACATAAAATTAAGCCATAATTCATACTTTTTGATCATAGTTAAGTCATGTTTGTGAACTAAAAAGTGCGTAAAAACACACTTATCAAACCCCCAAATTTGAACTATTGTTTGTCCTCAAACAAGATAGTGGCTCAATACTAAACAAACATGGCTTAATAATTTGTCGTGTCTCGAGATTGGACTAAGTATTTGACTTCAAAAAATTTTGATTAGTGCAAAAATGAAATCAACCTTTACCGGTTGATTGCATACCCTACATGCGTGTATGAAATCATGCTAACATAATTAGTTTATGATGGGGTTAGTCCAGACCCAGAGTGGTCAAATATGTCCTTACTTCACTCGAGAGGTACACAAACCCCCAAACTTTTCTTTTCACTCAGTTATCCCGAAAGTTAGGATTTTAAGTAACTGCGGTCCTTACCCTCTTTTAGTTTGGATAGATCTCACTATCACAACTTCACATGTCAACAAATGAAGGCTCTCCCAGATTTGATTGCTTCAAAACTCAAGATTAAACTAAGTTACTAGACTCGCATCAAAGGTATAGTTTCTTCAACCAAATGTCCAAGGGCCTCTTGATATTATCATGTCTTTTCTCACTTATTTTCTGATATATTTTTTTTTTGCGTCATCTTCTCATTTGCTTCTGTATAACCCCTGTAGTAAGCTTTAGGCCGATGACTCCTAAACCAGTTGGCTTTAGGGCATCAGGTTTTAAACCCTTGCAGGCTTATTCACTCGAGTTATAAAGGCTCGATCATATGACTTTTTTATTCACCTCTTCCCCTCTTACTTTCTATATGACCCATGTAACGAGCTTTGGGCCGGTAACTCCCAAATCAGTTGGTTTTGGGGCACCAAATTTTGAAATATCCTTACAGGTTAACTTGCTTGAATCATAAAGGCATGAAAAAGGGTGTCCTATTTTCATAAGTTAGATTTATGCCCTTTATTATTTTTTAGACATTTGGGCTTCAAAACTAACCCCCAATTTAAGATTTTCACCTAATTTTTATCTCACTGGTCTAAACAATCCACACAATAGAATTCATGCACAGAGCCCCCATTTATGTCAATGCTTTCCGATGATTGTTCAACCATCTCCAAACCGTCTTAAGGTGGTTTACTATTTGATTTAGTAGAGGGTTATCATTCTTCTCCTACTTTATGTTCAAAACCCCAATCACTAACCTAACATGCCAAGCATGAGTGGCGTGCATAAAGAATGTCAAGTATTACATCAATAAGTATTGGTTAATCTATTCAGTACCATGTCCACAGTTTGTAATTTATACCAGTCCAATAATCACATCATAGCCGGCAAGGCTATCAAGCTCACACAAGTATGCAAAAATGAAAATACAGCAAACTGAATAAAATGCTAAGAATTTTTTTAACACTCATCAAGCACATAATATGCAGTCATGAAACATAGATATCGATGAACATAGGCAAAATGATGAAAAGATGTTCGTATCCAAGATTATGTCACCCCTCTCAAATTTAGATAATGCATTTTCCTCAATGTGAAGATTAAATAAAAGTGTAAACGGAAATAAATGAAGGACAATAATAAACTAAAAGCGCAAGATGGGATACTAGTACTCCCCTGATTTATATAGAGGTGGTGAATGAAAACTAGGACCCTCCAGTGTTTCTCCTTTCCCTATGACATTCTTTTTAGCGGCATCCTGTAAAAGTGCAGAGTATGCATATTAGTTCACATGATGTAAACAGATGCAACTGAGGTAAGAAATAACTTACGTAGTGCACAAATCCCCCAAACTTGCTTCAATGTGCATGTGTATATTGTTAGTGTACAAAATGCATAATTTATGTCTCAACATAGGGTTTATATCACAAAATGTGAATCACCAACGAAATTTCACTCAAGACATGCACTTTGTTCAATTTGACACATGACTGACTAAAATAAGACTTCAG
>NC_036247.1:17385803-17401718 GCF_002742605.1 Olea europaea var. sylvestris | reverse complement strand
GTGTTAAACTCTATCGCTTATTCATAAAAAATAACTTATGGTATTATTTATAGCTTAAACTTCTATTTCCATGTTAAACTCCACGAATCACAATCGTTATTCAGCGAGTTAATTGTTCCAATGATCACTGAACTTAGATCAATGTCTTTAATTGGCCACTAAACTTTAAACTGTCGAATTTTGGTCATTGAACTTAGGTTCATATCTTTGATTGGCTACTGAACTTTAAAATGTTGAGTTTTGATCATTGAACTTTAAAAAATGTTGATTTTTGGTCACGAAACTTAGCTTCATGTCTTCGATTGCTCATTGAAATTTAAAATGTTGAGTTTTGACCGTTGAACTTTAATAAATATTTTACATTACTCACTGAACTTTGAAAAATATTGTATATTATTCACTGTAAACTGAATATTTTTTAAAGTTCAACACTTATGCTAGTAAATAACGTACGACATATTCCAAAATTCAGTGGTCAAAACTCGACATTTTAAACCTCAGTGAGCAATCGAAGCATGGACCTAAATTCAATGACCAAAATTCGACATTTTTCAAAGTTCGGTAGCCAAAACTTGACATTTTAAAGTGCAGTGACCAAGCAAAGATATGGACATAAGTTCAGTAATTAAAACTCGACATTTTTCATAGTTCAGTGACCAAAATTCGACATTTTAAAGTTCATTGGCCAATCAAAGACATGTACCTAAATTCAATGACCATTGCAACAATTAACTCGTTATTCAGCACACAATTGTCCAAGAGTTCGCAGGTCGGCACCAACTGTAGAATATAGTCACCATGATCGATTGTAATGCATAACTATTATTTTCCATAAATTGAGGCGATGAAAGAGCACCAATCCTAAACATATTCTTTGTCCTACATGTGATGTGAATCATAACAATCCATGATTTTCTTCTTTTCTCGACTTTGAAAATGAGTAATGAGTAAAGGACCCCAAAAGAAAGAAAGAAAGAAAATAAATTTGGCAGCATTCAAACTTCTGGTTTATCAGGAACATAAAAATTTCGTCCTATAGACGCACACAAATCACAGACAGTATTGTCTGGCTATATTACTTTATCCCACAAAAACTATTTTCTAAAGGTTAAACCCTAACCTTAAGGGTCCCCCACCACCCCTACTCTGGAGTATCGTGAGGAAGGTAAATCGCAAGCTATGCCTCCAAGGGTACAGGGTGGAAGGCTGCTTGTACACTTACACTTACCCAAGAGTCAAATCCATATTTCAGGATTCGAACCCTTGACGCAGCAGCCTCAAGCAAAGCTGGATTTCTCCACCCTCCCCTTTTACCACTTGGAGATGTGCCCTGGGGGCCACAAAAACTATTTCTATGTTGCATGATAGGTTACTCTTGAAATCTGTATGTAATTCAGCTCTCGACCAATTACTGATTCTGGGTTCGTTAAATTGATTACTGCGTAAACCAATCAACAACTCTTCAGATCTAAAAATTGGGGCTAAGGAAAATTTTCAATTCAAAACCTAAAATGACAACTCCAAACGATAATCCTGTTTGATGTAGCTAAAAATTATATTTTTAGTATAATTTGGTAAAAATTGATGAGATATATAGTTGAAAAGCTATAAAAGTTTTGAGTTCTATGAAGTGTGTCAAATATCAACCTCAACAATGTAAGATCACTAGATGCTATCAAAACACTGATTGAATCATCGAGCACCAGTATAACCATGAACATGAAGAAACAAACAAAAACACAAAAGTCCCTCCGTGAATGAAGCAAGAAATGTCATGTTATTTCTCTTATTAATTGATGTAACAACAGAATTTAAAAACCCAAAAAAGCCATCGTGTTCACAAGTTTCCTATTGGTACTATAAATTACACCACCAAGTTTTCCTTCTTGTAGGAAACTCGTCCATAATGATAATCATTACAACAACTCTTCTACACTACCAAACTGATGAATTACAGAATTAATATAGACAAGGGTGGGAGATTTTTTTGGCATTTTTTATCAAAGCATGGGCCCCACACACATGAGTCTCTTCCGGTAAAATTCTGTGAGAATATTTCTGTACAAATAAAATAATACTCATTACAAACAGTCTATAGCGTCAAGGTAATTTTCGAAGATAAATTCCTATTTCCGATGACATGAAATCTACACAGAGAAAGACACCAGTTTGAATTGGGATACAATTACTCTATGCCAAAAGGTTAAGAATGTTATCTAGCTGCTAACTAGCTTTAAGAGAGGGAAAGCAGGCTATGTACTTCTCAATGTTTGCTAGTTTTAAGTTGTTTTAGTTTTTCACATTTTCTAATGGTACATATGTGCGAAATCCAAAGAACATGATTGGTATGCACTACATAACACTAGACGCTAGACACCACAGAGGACAAAATTTTAACTTCTATCTTCCTTCATGTCACAATAGCAAATTATCAATGTAGTTGCTACATCTAAGAAATAAGATGGAAAATCCCGGGTAAACATTGTCAAGAGAGGGGGGAAAAAAAAAAAGGAAAGCAAATTATAAAAGGGCTGTGGCACGGCCATAAAGATTTCCCTTTATTTTCATAGGATCTAAAGACTGCATTGGCAGTCGATTCAGCTACATCGAGGATAAGACTGACCCACATAAATGTTTACATTATCTCTGACGGTTCTATTCTAAGCACAAGCTCACATTTCGACCCTATATGGAACACAAAAGAAGCATAACTAGAAGGTAAAAAAGAAGGCATTTTTTGCATTTTCTCTGGGTAATCTAATTAAATTCTCATTAGAAGAAAAAAATAGTATAAAAATGAAGAAAAAATATAATTTCTCCTGTCCTAATGAAGTTCTTGTCCGGGAATTTTGAGAAGCTACTAATTTGATTCCAAAGATGCTTGATAACATACAGCATGTGACCAAATGCCAGCCCCAATTATACAACCACTAGTTGATCTGATTCATAATTGATATAAAAAATTTGACCCCAAAAAAGAAAGCAAAGGATAAATAAACCTCAATAATCAATCCTTTTTATTTACAGAATGCAACCAAAAATTTAAAGAAAAAAAATGGTGGGGGGGGGTGGGGGTGTGACTTACTGGATAATTTGAATCTTTGAATCTTTGATGATGATGAATTAATCAGAAAATATCAAGAATTTCAACTATGTAATTATTGCAGAGTGGGCAGCTTCCCCTATGCACCAAAAGCTCTCTACAACAGAGTCTGCAAAAAGTGTGTCCACATGGTATAAACGCCGCCCCCTTGTGCCTCACCATGCACACACAACAGCTGTTATACTCGGTAGTGGTGGCGGCGGCGACGGCAGCGGAGGCGGTGCCGCTGTCATCTTCCTCCTCCTCGGTCGAGTACGCTGATCCACCCAATCCCATTTCCCTATCTGTCTCAGCCAACAACGCCATTAATGACATCCTCACTGGCTGCTGCTCCCCTCCACCCTCTTCGTTTCCCATCTCCTCTTCGCTCTCGCCTTCGCCTTGAACTTGTTCTGCCTCTGTCGGTGATGCCTCATCTCCTTCATCTACCCTTGCTCCTGGCATTGATAATGAATTAGTATCCTCGCTTGTTCTCCCCTCCGCACGGTTCGCATTCCTCTGCGAACTCGGGGATGGCCTGCTTCTGGGGGACGACATCAGGTCTCTATCCGCATCAGACACCGCGGCAATATCTGGCTGAGTGGACTGGTCCAAGTAAGGCAACCCGGCGGATGCTGGCAGCATGAACATCCGGCTACTTGTACTATTCACGGCGTTTATATGGTTGCTTCTATTGATGGGGATTTCGGAGGTGGGCATGCGCATGGAGGAGGTCCAGGATGAACCGGGGACGGAGCCACCACGGCCGAAGCGGAGCTTGCCTTTTAAACCTTTCCAGCTCTTTTTGTTATCCTTCATACGCGCATTGTTAAACGTTTGGTCTTCTTGGATTATATCTAACAGTGTTCGAAAAGACTGGATCCGTGGCGGTGACGACACCTCCGAACCTGCCGACGGTAATCTTCTGTCGCTCAAGACAGCGGTTAATGTTAGGCCCGCCGGGTCGTTTCGGCCGCCGCCAGTATTAATGTTCGTACTATTATCCTGTTTAATTCTTAGAAAATCCCGGAGTTTCTCACCACCGACGGTGTCCATTCACGACTGAATGGGAAAAAAATATAATAAACTTTCGAAATTTATCAGAAGAAACAAAATGAAAAGACGGAATTTAGGGTTCTTCGTGATAGGCTTTCTCGGGAATTTGACGATGTGAAACTTCGTTTATCGGTAAGCGTAACGAGATTTCTTGGACTCCGAATTTCAAATGGAAAACTGATGGAAACAAAGGGCATATGGAACTTTGTTAATTGTTGAACGAAACAATCGGAATATGGGACTTTGTCGGATCTGAGAAAAATGTTATTCAAAATCAAAGAAAATTGGATTCCTACAGTGAAAAAGCATCGGATACGCTTCGTGTGGGAACTATCAAACCCGAGAACAGAACCAGATCTGAAATTGGTACAGCCTTTTACCTTTTGATGTAGATAATAAATTGATACAAATTTTGCGTCGACAATTGGAGATAAAACGAAGAGAAATCGGAGAAACAACAGTTTGCTAAAACTTTTTGTATGGTAGTGATAATGGAGTTGGGTGTATAAAGTATAAATCTTTTGTCTTTTGTTTGTTGGCTCAATTGTGTTTCCTATTTTTTTCTTATTTTTCTATATCCATCGAAGAAAAAAATAGGAAACAATAACTCTCTCTCTCATGGATCAGCTGATTCTTGAGTGTGTTGTGTGAGAGAGAGAATTTGGAACCAGAATGATTTACAAGTCAAGTCTTTTGGAGGCCATTGTATTCATTAATTACCTTTGCTGACTGCATTGTGCCAACGACTATGGCATCCAATGCCATTGGCCATGTTTGAGAATTGTGATGGCTTAAGCCTAAAAAGGTTTTCGCTATTTTAATATGGATCCAAAGCTTATTTTTAGCATAAGCTGCTCCAAACATGCCTCCGAGATATTCATAACTTTAGCCCTTATTTGATAGGGATTAAAATCATATTTTTAGTAAATATTGATAGAAGTTGATGAAATTTGTGATTGAAAATTTGTAGTACATATAAAATATATGGTTGAAATTAATTATTGACTTTGACTTAAATTAAAATCTATATTTTAATACCTACCAAACATGAGTTTAGTATTGTCCGTCTTCAATCTTCTTCAGTTTTCATTTTAGGTCCCCGAAGATTTCCATCTAGAATTTCTGTTTTAAACTGTGTTATAAGATGAGTTTATTTTTAGATTAAAAAAAACCAAGACAAAATAGAAATACGTTTCATCTTGTTCTCACAATCTAAATTCTTCGATGGAAGAGTTTTATACAATATGTGGCAGGGGTAGCAAATGAGTTGAGCTGTTCGTTGACTCGACTCATCTCGACTAGATTCATGGTCGCTCAAACTTGTATTCAAGCGAGTCATTAACCGAACCGAACTCAATTTTTTAATCATGAATCAAGATGAGTTTATTTTTTACGAGCTCGTCAAACATGTGTAAATTTACAAAAAATAAAAAATAAAAAAATAAATTTAAAAATCGCGAGAGGGCTCACGAGCTCGGCTCGCCAGGAGCCCGAGCTGAGCTCGTGAGCTGTGCTCGGCCATTGCCATTCCTATTTGCCACCAAACGGTTACAAAAATAACCATTTGGGTTAAAGCTCATATTATTTTTGTTATTATTATTATTTTTAAAATGGACCTTTTCCTTGTGTATATATCGCCTCCCCACTTCATTTTCCGAGTGTCTTGCATGAGCTATCTCACTTATGAACTTGTTGGCTTGTGTGCAAGCTGGCTAGCTAAGTGAAAAATATGCATTTTGGTATTAAAAAAAGGAGGGGGAGAGAGAGAAGGAAAAATATGGTTAGTCACCAGAGGCTAGCAAGTTGGTGGGACGAGTCGAGTGAAGAAGTTCGTAGATAATACGTTTTTGAAGAATGTATCGTTGAAAATGAAAGAAAAGTTTTCGATTTATATGTAATATTATTTTATGAAAGATTGCGTGATTGAAAATAAGAGAGAAAAGTTATAATTTGAAATAATGTGGGCTTGGTAAATTTCATTCTTCAGTTTCTATATGCTGTGATTACTGCATCAAGGACTAAACCCTAAAACGAATAAAATCAACCAAAAATCTTCATACAAACATTTTGAGTTGGTGGCTAATTTTTAACCTTACTTTTACAAATTTGATTCTCTTGGCTTAAATTAATTATCTCATAGAGAAAAGAATTCCAGTCTAATGAAAACAACTTTGATTTAGTGGCATTAATTCTATAACTAATGTGATTATCAACTAGATTTGAAGAAGCCTACAAGAGAAGTTGTCTAATGGAAAAAAAAAAAAAAAAATATCGTCCGTGGAGTCAGCACGGATGATCGTCGAGTCTCAATGGGTGCTAATACACTAGTGAGTTTAACCATTAACGTTAATAGCGGCTACTTTCATTACATAGATAGACAATGGATAACATAAAAATGTATTGAATGTAAAGTAATTGATATCCACATAATTTACTAAAAAATTTTAATGCTTTAATATGCAATAATAGAGAATTTAATTGTGAAATTAAAATTTATAATTTTACATTTGACAATGTGATGGTCAACACAGTAATAATTCAAATTCAGCTCGTCTACTTGACCCCAATTTTGGTGGTATATATTCTATTTCATATTTGTTGTATTTGTTTCATTTTAAATTTAATTGTGAAAGATGTACTAAAATTCATAGAAGAACATTTAGAAAAAAATTGGTATGCTATTAACTATATTATAATCCCCCTAGTAGAAAATAAGTATTTGATAATTTATGTATAAAAATACACTAGGCGCAGGAACATTTATCACGAATATAGATCATAATATCATATATGCAATTCTATCTATCTCAAGCTATAATCTATTAAATACTTATTTTCAACTCTACATTTATATAATAAAATATTATGCACGTAAACCCAAATTTTTTTTTCGATTTTTTAACCACTCACTCTCCCAAAAATCACTATTCAAAATTTTATTTTTCCAAAATAATGGTTGTCAAATAGGGGCTAAAGAGATGTTCAATATTAGAGAACCCAAACTATTAGCTTGAAAGAGAAATGCCTCCTAACTCAAATAGAACTAAGTACATTGCTCCATAACCAAGGAGTCTACGGGTATGAAGTGTAACTTAGCCTCGACAACACGTGAGCTTGGGCATCAACAAGACCTGAAGTCTATACTCACTATCGTATCCTTTGAGATCTATTTCGTCATGAATTAGAGTTAAAATAGAAGAGAGTATGTCATCTAAAAGAGGGGAAATCGAATGTAATATTACTTGGTACAATAACCTAAGAGAGGTGTGCAACTCTACTCGGATCGTTGAACTTTTAAATGCCATCAAAAAGTTTGATTGTTCACCCTTATATGATTTTAAAATGAAAAAAATATATATATTTCACAATTTTCTACTCAATATTTCAATGAGTTAATACTCTCAAGTTTTCTCCCTTCTTCATAAATGAAAAATGCTCTTAAGATTCGAAGTAGGTTTTGATCAAATAAGCGTCAAATTTAAAAGGTTTAAATTGTATAAATCCAACTTTTTTTTTTTTTTTTTTTACAAGGTGTCCTATTCTAGACTAATCCTTGGGTCTGTGATCCGGCCCCTCTTCACACAGTCCGGTTAATCGCAGGATGTGCCTCCAACTGGCCAGGGTCCGAGCGCTCCCCACCTGGTCTGACAAAGTGCCAAGCAAGCCAATCCAAGTTGCACCTTGCCTTCCAAGAATAATTCTTGCCTTCCAAGTTCCCACTTGCCTTCCAAGAATAAATCCTTGCCTTCCAAATGTTCCCTTGCCTTCCAAGAATAAATCCGGCCTTCCAAGAGCCTCATGTTTCGAACTCACGACCTCTGCTCTGCCAGGTTTGATAGCGTCCGTCCTTTGCCAGTGGAGAAGTGCCCTGGGGGGCATATAAATCCAACTTTTAATATCATATTCCGTTGGTCCATATGAATAAATGGTTGAAACTAACCGGCCATCATGATGTTGAACTACTTACTACTTTACAACCTAAATAAATACTTCAGCAATTAATTATTATCATAAAAAAGTACTTATATTTTGGCTTTTGCTTATGTCACGTACTTGAAGTAGTTTAGCTACAAACAATAATATAAAAAAAACATAAAAAATTAAGAGAGTACCAAGTGGAAAGAATATAGATAGGGGTGAGCTGGCAGAATTGAATACTGACCAACTCAAACCTGCGACCATTGATTAGCGTTACAGTGGATTGGATATAAAAGGTCGAAATTGTTTTTTAAGTCTGCGATATTGATTGGGATCTCTCTATCTTATCTATTTTGATTTTCTAAGGTTGAGGTTGAACCCCAACCTTAAGGGTCCTTCACCGTTTACGTTTTTGGAGCATCGTAAAAGAGGTTAATCGTGAGATGTGCCCAGCAAACCAAAGAACAAGAGCTGCCTATATACTGGTGCCCACAAAGAGTCTCAATCCATGTTTCAGGAATCGAACATTCACACTGTGACTGCCAGTAAGGCTAAGTATACCTAACCCTTGTCCATTGCATCACTGGAATATGTCCCGAGGGGCTTATCTATTTTGATTTTCTAGCTTGGTGCGTGTTAGATGGAGGTACATCGAATTGGTATTAGCATTTAGAGCCCGTTTTGTACAAAGTAAAATCTGATTTTAATTTAAGTTAAGTCATATAATTAATATTAATCACATTTTTATAGGTCCTACAACTTTTTAACCACTCATTTCAAAATCTTCTGTCACAATTTAATAAAAAATCTAATTTTAATCCATATCAAACATCCTCTTACTCTAAGTACATTTCAAGAATTTTGGGTTTAAGTTGGTGTAATGCAAAAGAAAATAATGTTACCATCCAACCCAATGTATCTCAACAATACAGACTAAGGGGCTGTTTGGGTCCGATTTTTTCACCCAGAAAATTGATTTTTTGACCGTTATTTTACTATTTCAGCCGTCATATTTGACTTCTTCTCTCACAAGTGGACCCCACTTTTCTCCTAACGGTCAAAAAATTAATTCTCAAAATCACTCCCAAATAGGCTCTAAAATTGCAAGCACCATGTGAATAGTCGAAGGTCTAATATAATGCCCATGGTTAGGGGTGGGAACGGGTCGATTCGATTCGGTTCTAAAGAGAACTGAATCGAACCAAACTTTTCGGGTCTCTAATAAATGGAACCGTCGGGTCCAAATATAATTATGGAACCGTTCGGGTTCGATTCCATTCGGTTCGGTTCGGTTTCGTTCGGTTCTGTACTGTAATTAAATTTTTAAACATTTATAATAATATTATATAAATACAACTAATGATACATTCAATGGTTTTGGAATGTCAGGGACTAGTAAACTACCTTGTTCAAATGCTCGCTACGATCAAAGCTTCGATCGGCAGAGGTCATAGTGTCGACCGACGATTGTATAGGTTTTGGAATATTAGCGAGGCTGTGAGAGTGAGTGCGAGAATCGAGACAACGTTATGCACTTTAGTGTAGGTGTTTACGGTTATTTAGTGGATTTGATCTTGTTTGGCTAAGAAATGAAACAATAAAATGGGTAATTGGGCCAAAAATTAAAAAATTAGAAATGAAACAAATTATTGGGCCAAAATTTTGGATTTAGAAATCGTTAATTTGTTAATTTGTTTAGAAAAAATTAAAATTAAAATAATTTAATTTACTCAATATAAAAAAAATTAGAAAGATTCGGTTCTTTTTCGGTTTTTCGGTTCTTGGTCTAGAACCGAGAACCGAATCGTACCCGTCGGTTCTCAATTCAGATACTCGTTCGGATATTTAATTTGACAAGAACCGTCGGGTTCGGTTCGGTTCAGTTCGGGTTCGGTTTGGTTCGGGAGATTTGCCCAGCCCTACCCATGGTCAATGAAACTTTGATATCAACGTTCAATTTAAAGATTTTGGGTTCGAAGAGTTCGAATGCGAAGAAAATCTTGTTGGGATCCAACCTGATCCTAACAATACAGATTGAGTGCTTGTTTGGTAGAGATTTAGATAATTGATTTTTTTATCGTTAGAAATAAAGTGGGTCCTATCTGTAAGAAAATAATTCAAAAATAACGACTGTAATAGTGAAATAACGATCAAAAATTTGATTTTAATTGACTTTTTAGCTGTACCAAACAAGCTCTAAATCTGCATTGACCAATGTTATAGCTTGAAGGTCTAATCCAATGGTCAAGGAGGATATTGTTACAATTATAATTGATCGATTGTTATTCTCTCCGTTCTATAAAAAATACTTGTTTTTATTTTCATATGGATTAAGAAAAATTAATTAATATGTTGAAATTATAACTTTTACTTACATTTTTCCTAGTATACCTATACATCGAATAACGGTAGCTCACATTTGTTAATAATAAGACACATTAAATTAGGTATATTAGAAAATTAAGACATTAACTATACTATCAACAATGAAAGTGATCAATAATTTGGATCAAACAAAAAGGAAGATTAAACATATTTTTTTTGGACGGAGTTAGTACAAAAATGTACATAAAATATCAAAATTTTCAAAAAAACGATATGAAAATTATCGATTTGCACTACAAAAATAGTGTAAACCTTCTGTTTTAGACCACAAAAGTAGTGTTAATTATCTAATTGAGAAATTATAAAATGTAGTTTTAAAACTGACCTATGTTCAATTTTGTATTTTATTCATGGTACGGTTACTGTTTCACTACATTTTCCTCAACTTCTTAGAAGAAGAAGGCTCGTTCTCAGCTATTTTTGTATGTTCTTTAAGGCAAACAAGAACATCATTTTCTTGTGCAGAAGTAGTGAGCCCATTTGACAGTACATCTATTTTATAGAATAGCTTAAAAAACTAATTTAAAGGGCCGTTTGATTCTCATTTTCATAAGAATATGAATAAAAAATATAATCATTACGGGACCCACACTAGAGAGAAGAGATCAAATATGATGACACGATGTGATGAATAACGATTATATTTTTCATTTTTAGGGTCAAAGAATGAGAAACAAACAGGGCCTAAGTATGTTTTCTCTAAAAACTCTTTTAATTCGATAAAATATTTTTCAAAAATTATTCAAATATATTCAAAGCCAAAATCTTAACCTTGAAAATAATTTTTAGCATTTTAAAAATTCTGTCAAACGATTCTGATAAAAAAAATTGTTTATCCTTACATACGTGTCATAGGGCGCGCGTGTCAAATATTTTTCGTCGGCAGCTTGTGGATTGGTTTGTGTGCGTGAATCTTTAATGGAAAACTTGAATTGATATGGAAGTTAGGACCATATTTTTTCTATCTAGTACTAAAATCCTATGCACGTATTACTTTTGATAGATGAAAATAAACGCCCCAGAGCATAGCTTAGTGGTGTAAAGGACAGAAGTGAGGTTATTTCACGCCTTGCTGACAGTTGCAGTGTGGGGGTTCGATTCCTGAAACATGAAATTGGACTTCTTATAGGCGTAGTGTACATGCAGATTTTGTTCCTTGGCCTGTTGGGACACATTTCACGATTTACCTCCCTCACAAAACTCTAAGGGCGGGACGGTGGGGACCATCAAGGTTGTGATTCAACCTTTTTAAATAAACCAATGGTGCAGTTCCCAATAATGTAGACTATCAAATTTTATTTTCTTTTAGCTAGGCCATGTTTGATAGTGTTCATTTTCCATGAAAAATATTTTCCATTTTCAACTAATTTGTGTTATTTGATTGCTAAAAATTTTCATGGAATTTGTTTTCTAACTTTCCTTCACACATGTGCCAATTTTATGGTATTGTGGAAAATCAATTCTCACAATTTTGGTGAGAATTGGATTTCCAGCATTGATCATTGGAACAAATTTTATTCCCAATTGTAACAAATTTTGTCCCTTTAGTTGACAATTTTCATGAAAAACAAATTCAAATGAATACCAAAAGATCAAAAATTTCAACATTTTTCAGGTAAAAAATTATACCAACAAACACATTTAATTGTCAATTCCCAGTAAAACAAGTTCTAAACAATTCAATTTCTAAGAATTCGTTTTCTTTCCACCCAAATTTCATCCTTACAATCGAACGGACCCTTATATTTAACTCTATGTTTAAACTTCTTAGACTTGTACAAGAAGAATGGCTCTTGTACCAAAACGATAGACCAGCAAAAGCTATAATCATGACGTGACAAGAAAGTGTGTCATTTTAGACCGGGAATTATATTGTATAAATTAGCAATGCTATTGTTGATCCCCTTTTTTGCAATGACAACATGGACAACAGAAGTTGGGCCTATTTGTGCTTATGCAAGTAAATTTCTGCATGTTTCGTTTAGAATAATCAATCGGAGGCTCTTCGACAACAACGGACGTTGGAGATGCTCAATCGCACAAGACGAATACGTACGAGCACTGACAATATGATCGAAAATAATTACCAATAGACAAATAATCACTAGCAATCTTACCAGAGCAAAAATGATTCAAACCTAAACAAATAAAATGTGGAAATAAGAGAGGTTTTAATAAGGGTGCTTGCATATATAATTGTGCATTTCTTCCAATCCCTTTACATATTACAAGAGCTGTTATTTATAGAGTTAAGGTCGACGTGGTTGTTGTTGGATCAACAACACGAGGCCTCATCCTAGCAGCCGGAGCCTCACATCACTCTCTGTTATACATTAATTACATTGACAAGGGATCAATCGCCCTGCATCCCGTCCTGACACTTCTAACATTCATTAATGCAAATGTTACATCAATCATTCCTAAAGATACTCTTTAAACCTGCTTCAATTTCGTTGATTGCCAGATGTCTATGTGTAGTGTCTCCACATGACTTCAACGTGGCCTCCTTTGATCGCTTCGGATACGAGCCCTAACAGTTACCAAAATAATGGTAGATTACCACGTGAAAGAGGGAAGTCATAGATTATGTATCAACCCATTAATATTAATTAGCAGATTTATAAAATGTTGAGTTATAATTTTGGATAATACTATACATTACAATTTATGTTAAATTTTATATGTTTTTTACGGTTTAGAATAACTTAGGGTGCGGTTGGTTTCCATTTTTATTTTCAAAACAAGTTTTAGTTTTTCCCGAAAATGGTCTGTTTTTCACGTTTTGAGCGTTTTCAACATTTATAACTGAAAACGCTCAAAACGCTAAAAAGTCATTTTGCGTTTTCAGTTATAAATTTTAACTCGTTTTCGAAAATGTATTTTCAAAAACAACGGACCAAACGCATTTTCCGAGTTTTTGAAAACGGAAAACGGAAAATGGGCCAAAAAGGGCAAACCAACAAGGTCATGTTTACAAATAATTAACAAATAAGAGTGAAATAATTTAATTCTCCTTCTCGTGAGTTTTCTTCATACTTCGTATCACTCTATACTCATTCATAAAATTTGTGAAGCCCATCATAACTATAATCCTTCTCGTGAGTTACCTCCTACTCGTTTTTACCAGGTTAGATTGCTCCTAGTGGCGGAGCTAGGAAAGGTCTAGTGGGGTCATAGGGCCCCGTAAAATTTTGGAGATTTTTATTTTCAAAATTCATCTTCAAAATTTCTTCTAAGAAAAAAGATAATAAAGAAGACAATTTACATATTGGGTAACTTATTTTTTATTTAATTTTTTTTTTCCCTTTCAACTCCAACATATTCCCCAATCCCAAATCTTCGGCTTGTTTGAGTCACATTGTTTTCAAAAAAATACATTTTTCAACAGTGATTTGACATCATTTTAACCACACATTCTTCAACAAAATAATATTACACGCAAATCTAAATCGTTTTCTTATTTTTTAACCACACATTTCTCATTGATTTGACATGAATAATGCATTTTTTCCTAAAATGTGACTCAAACATGGGCTAATTTGCTTAATAATCGATGATCACATAATCTCTTACTGACGTGTTTAGTTAATTCGAGCTATACTTGTTTAATAGAATGAATTATTGAAATAAATTGTTTGATTGGTGAAATAGTTATGAAACAACACCTTCGTGCCTCTTGGCAGCGCTAGGTGGTTCTGCAACTCCGTCAAACAAATGTTACTTGCAAAATGTGGTTGGGGCTTCCTTCTCCGTTGTACCTCCAGCGTGAGAACTAGTATGGAATTTTAGAGAAGAAAAGATATGCTGAATGTTCGGATAGCCCAAGTTTCCTGAGTCATACCTGATTCGCCTTATGAGTATTTGTAGGTGATTAGAGCCATGTAAATGCTGGATGGTTATGGTGCCACGTGTTCCACGTAACCTCTTTCATTATCCTTGCGTTCTAAGTGGGGGACCTCCAACTATTCAATGGTTGGTTGTGTCTGTGACAATCGTTAAGCGATCTCATCCAATTCATTAATGATTTTATGGCTAAGTGTTGTGTCGATCGCGTAGTGGTAGATGGCCTCATAGTAATTAACGGTCCAGCATAAACGCAGAGGGCCTCACAGTGATAGACAATCCAGCATGGATGTAGAGTGCTTATGGTGGTTTACAGCCCAACATTGACGTAGAGGACATATAGTGGTCGACGGTTCGATATTGATGTAGAGTGCTTATGGTGGTTGACGCCTAGCATCGACGTAGATGGAGGAGCCCTCACCTTGTTGGTCATCATAGACAATTTTTAATGACATCCAATATCAATTGGTATTTAAACACGTTGCATTTGCATGAATTATTGAATCTAATTGTATAATTCTATCATTGTTAGGTTCTTAAAATGTCAATATATAGGGGTTTGGATAGAGAAGTATATAATATAAAAAAATTATGTTTTCTGCATTGTTTCTAAGAATTCTTGTTAAAGAAGTCTAATATGAATTTCTTTTAGATAATGAAAAGTTTATATGCGCTTTGAATACATGATATTTGAGTTGGACCTCATTAATTCTCGAATTCTCTTAAAATTGGCTTTGTAATTACTTTTTAATTTTTAAGTGAGCTTTTTTTTCCTTCATAATTTCACATGTCACATTGCTTTATTGGCGAGGAATTCACAATTGCTATTGAGGTTATTATACAATATTTTCGAAGTATGAAAATCTAGAGAAAAGAGAAAATTTTGTAATATATTTTAAATATCATCATATATTATCATCTTTTTTGAAAAGAAAAAAAATTAAAAAAATCTATAGTTATATCATGCGCCTATTAAATTCGGATCCTGGCTCCACCGCTCAGAAGAACTTCAAGCACGGTTGCACCAATTCCACAGTTTCTGAAATGATCGACGATTCCCCATTTTTTTTTTTCTTTGAGCGTTAGGATTTTTAGCAATATCATTAATATTGGTGGATATTTTGTAACAGACCAAATTATCTCCGAGCAACTTATAAGAATACCCTTAAAATTAGGGGTGTTTTGAAAAATCATATAAAAAGTTTTTTGGAAGTAAAAAATACAGTGTAAAATTAAAAAGTGACATAATGTCACTTTTTAAAAAAAAATTGTGTCACTTTTAAAAGTTTAGTATCATTTTCTTATTAAAAAATTACATACAATGTCATTTTCTATTAAAAAGTAATATTTGTCACTAAAAAAAGTGGTAGAAAATAAGAAGGTAATTGAAAAAAGTGACAAACAATAAAAAAAGATGAAAATCAAGAAGGTAACTGTAAAAAGTGACAAGTATTAAAAACAAAAGTCACAAAAATTCAAAAAAGTGACGAAAATTCTAAAAAAGTGACGAATTAAAAAAAGTTACACAAATTAAAAAAGTTACACATATTAAAAAAGTGACAACCACTAAAAAATGACAAAATTACAAAAAAAAAAAAAAAAAAAAAAAAAAAAAAAAAAAAAAAAAAAAA
>NC_036247.1:17380286-17385739 GCF_002742605.1 Olea europaea var. sylvestris | reverse complement strand
AAATTCAAAAAATAAAAAAAAGGAAAACCCCAAAAAAAAAAAAAAATTAAAAAAAAAAAAAAAAAAAAAAAGTGAAACTAAAAAAAGTGACAAAAATTTAAAAAAGTGACATAAATTCAAAAAAAAAGTGGCAGAAATTTTTTTTTTTTTTTAAATGACAAATCATAATCCACAATTTTCAATATAGCCAAATTATCAATAAATTGACACAAAAATTTTCAATTTATTGACTAATATACGACAAACATTAGTAGTTAAATCACAAGCACATCAATTACAATATGAACACAAGAATTTATAAGCTGGAAGTGATGAAAATTCAAATAAGTGTCAAACACTAAAAAAAATCACAAACAATCTAAAACTCAACATCTTAAGCTTCAATGAACAATTGAATACATTGGCGTAAGTTCTCATCCAACATAAAAACCAAGTTCTTATTCAAAATGCATAACATATATACTTTACCAACGCATGCAATCTTTGCTGAGAAAGACAAGGAGCGCCCTGCATTGGTGTTGTTGAGCTCAATCATCCCAATGAAACGAGTAAGATTCAATTCAAATATTTCAGCTTGAAGAGGAATTAAGGGTTATAATGTGTAAAGTTGCATCACCAGCCCTTGATGCTTGTTTGGTTGCTATAATAATCGTTGCCACTTCAAGCAATTGTGTTCAACTACCTTTGCCACAGGGCACATGAAATGAAGAACCAGGAACTCTACTTCCTCTCCACCCACAAAACTTCTTCTGTGGGTTCTTCAATTTCAACCTCAAATTCATCCTGTAGCAAGTAAACATACAACATCTCCATTAGGAAAGTAAATGACCAAAAGAGAGAGTCTGGGTCATCATATCGTTACGGTGAATTTGTTAGCATCAATCTATTTGGACATCAAAATCGTCAAATAAAAATCCAGTAAATCAACTTTTAAAGACAGATGAAGTATGAAAATTGGTATGTTTTTGAAGTAGAAGCTTAGTCTCACATTTCAGAACAGAACGGGGCCAGTGTAAGGAAGGCATTCAACAGACTTGTACAAAACTTAAAACCTAATAATTTAGTAGCTTCTATTTCAATATATAGTAGCTTGGTATCAATTAGAGGAGAATATCCACCAAGAAGTTTTCACCCAGGCCATGGGAATAGTCTGCCCCATTTCAATTTTGTGGTCTTCATCTTCGTAGGTTGAAGTGGCTCCTCAACGTGGTGGGTGAAGTTTTCTCTCTACAAGAATGTTGGCATCGAGGTCAGAGTCGAGAATGGAGGTTTATCGCGGGTTTTCTAATTCAGGGGTTTTCTTGAGTTTTGAACGTAATTATTACAGTAGTAAAAGTTTTAATTAGTTTAAAGAAAATGTCAAAGTGCCCGAATTTTGATTACTGAATGGATGACCAACCCTCACATGGAGCGTGGATCCCGCGTGAATAAAATAATGCACACCCCCGAGGTGTTAGTGTTCGGTCATTCCGCTTGTCAACAATTATGTTTGTGTAGCATGGTTGTTAATTTAAAATTGTATTGTTAATTTGTTTAATTTAATAGGGTAATTGGCCTAATTCGCCCATTATCTTCCCCAGATATTACTTATTAGTGCACCATTTGTTTTGGTTTTCCCGACCCACTGGGCCGTTGCATCTGACAATTTGTTGGAAATTGGTTCGATTTATCAACTTTTGACCAATTATTTGAGTGAGCTCTGATAGTCGAACAAAATATTTCTTTTGCCAAATGTGTTTTTATCCTGTGAACATAATAACGTAGTGTATTTACTTTCTTAAAATCAATTTCGAACTAACGAGAAATTAAGGTCAAAAGATGTCACTTGCAGTAGAAGTAAATTGAAATTAAAGTTGGCGGGAAATCGAAAAATTGTCCACTCCCACATAGGAAAGTTTGCCCTGTTTGGTATTGATTTTAATCTAAGTCAAAATCAACAGTTAATTTTAACTACATATTTTATAGGTCCCACAAATTTTCAATCACATTTCATCAACTTCTATCAAAATCTACTAAAAATTTAATTTTAATCTCCACCAAACATGGACTTAGAAGATGATTCACTTTATATAGCTTAAGATTGAAATTTGGATTTGGATCCCAAATGGTACCAAGTCTTTTTTTATTATTCAAAAATTCATTTTTTTAAGCTCATTTTCAAGCAAACATTCTTCCAAAAATAATTTACAAGTAAAATAAAAAATTTTCCTACTTTTTAACTACACATTCCTAAAAAATCACTATTATAAATTCATTTTCTGTGAAAAATGGAGCTCCAAAAAGGTCTAATAATCTTTGAAGGGATGATTACCTTACTGTTAGTAGGTTGGGCCAAAACCCACACATGCGTGTCTTCGCTGGCCAATTGAGCTGATTTAGAGCTATGGGCCATGTGCTCAGACTTGGGCATAGGCTTGTAGTAGGCCCAAGTTAGTATATATTTTTTGTAGAATAATATTTTAATTATATTATTTATTTATCTCCCGAATTCTTTTGTACGACACGTGGTATTTTCTAGAGAGTGATGGGTTTGTTTGTTCAAACCTGTCTGTTTGTCTGTTTAAACAGCTGTTGTCAACACAACAGTTAAGGCTTTTGGTGACAAGATTTCGACTTCTAAATATTGACTCCCAAATGTTGGATTTCATTCATTTCAAAACGAATATAATTTCTTGCATATTTTAGTTCTCCTCCAGTTCAGACATATCAAAACATTAGTATGTTCATTGGGTATTGTAATTTGGAGTGTTACTATTACAAGTTGAGGTTATTCTATCTTGGGAAATGAATGCTGGAGGATCGTCAACAACAATGTGAACATTAGTGTTTGAGGGATAAAGAGTCGAACCCTTACCTCAATAATGTCCCACACCGGTAATTCAAGCATTTTGAAAGATAGCACGAGTTTGAATGATTTAGCTTTCAAAATGCCTAAAAGGTTTGACCTTACAAAATCTAGGAGGTCTGATGGATCCTTGACCATCCCGGTTTGTCATCTTCCAACTTGGAAGATTCCTATATAAAACCCACTAAGCCACGCAAAGTTTTCATTAGCCAAATGTACAATATATTTCAGAAATTGTTATGTTAGAACGAAAACAATAAGGTTTAAAGTGTGCATTCATTTTAGGGATAGTTGCAGTCACGATTCTAAATCTTTTTATTTTTTGCAGACTTTATCAGAATTTTTCATTTGTATTACCCATAGTCTCAAACCTTTAAAATAGTGATATCATAAGGACAAAATGGATTATTTCCTTCCATATTTTCATTAGCCGACCAAGAAAATTAAATTTCTCCACATTTCTAATAATTCAAAAAGGCAAAATATTAACTTTATATTTCTTTTATGTAAAATAATTAACTAAAAAATAAAAAAAAAAAATTTAAACTTGATCTTCCTCCCTCATTCCCACCCCCATCAAAACCCATTCACAAACACCTACCACGACCTATCTACCACAGATCTTAAATGATGGCTTAAGTATTGAACACCGTCGTCGAGAACCTCAACCACCATAGAGATTGTAACAACAATGAAAAATCCTTTGTCTTTGCAGCCACTGATGTCAAACTTGACTCCACCTTGTCGTTACCCTTATTGTTGCGCTACTAAACACTAAGGGTGTAAGCGGTTCGATTTTACCATGACAGATTTTCAAACCAAATCGTTTAAACCAGTTTGAGAAAAAACAAACCTAAGCCAAACCATTTTAAACGGTTTGAAAAAACTCAAACCTAAATCTAACGGTTTGGTCCGATTTTAAACCCCTGGTTTCACTGTATTTTTTTTATCTATCTACTTTTACGCTCATTGAATTTAATATATATTTATATGTTACTAGCAATAAATCTAAAACAAACTAAATATATCGACTATAATTTTAAATATCAACTAAATCAAAGTGAAATCACAAATAACTAAAACATAGTTTTTTGTTCGCCATTTTTAGGCTAATGACGTTACGATAAGGTTACAATAAAAGTCTACTAAACTAAATATAAGGTCAAAAATATTAATGATGTCCAACAAGTCATGATCATCATATCTGTAAGAAAAAATGTTACTGATTAGGGGGGTGTTTGATAGGCATTTTTATGTAAAAATGCATTTTAGAATAGTAAATTGATGTGAAATGTGTGATTGAGAAATAAGGAAAAATTTTTGATTTACGTGTAATATTATTTTAATAAAAAATGTGTGGTTGAAAAGAAGAGAGAAAAATGTATTTTTGGAAAAAATGACTACCAAACTAGGCCTAGACAAAGAGAATAACGACCCATAATAATAAAGCAATTGTTTATAATATTTAAATATAACAATTACACAAGCTTACAGTTGTATATTGTTACGAACTCAATTTCTCGCATATACTCAAACATCAATTGTTGTCACACATGGTACATCGTCTGTATAGTCAAACAAATGCATTCATTAAATCATCATAGTATTAGATACTAGATAGATAAGAGAATCTTCAAAATATGGTAATAGAAAATGTAAATCACATGCCGAAACTTTCTTTGAATCATCGAATGCCTCCACTTCATCTAAATATTGGCGTAACACTATAGGTTCCTTCTTAGTTTGCAACCAATTCGTTCCTCATATACAAGCTTCAACCATCGATGCACCTAATGAACTCCTAAATAATATAGTTCAAATCCAAATCCTTCCTCTTTTCTATTTTGGAGCTTACATGGCTTTTGAGGTCCTTAGCCCAAGATAGAAATTAAAACTTGAAAAAAAAAAATAATAATAACCAATTAGGGTAATAGAAAATTAAAAATTGACAAAAATATCCACAAATAACAAAGGTCACAAAACTATTGAATTTTACATATTTGGAAGAATTTTCAAAAAAAAAAATCATTTTTTTATTTTTTCAACGGTTCGGTTTGGTTTAAAATCGCAATTAAAATTCTCAAACCTAAACCAAACCGGGGTCAAAATCATTTTGTTGATGGGTCCACATGGTACCAAACCGACGATTTTTAAAATGCGGTTTCTGTTCGATTTTTTTTTTTTGGCGATTTTTACTTACAGTCCTACTAAACACCACCGATCAAGCCACTGTAGCAAATTTCAACTGCAAGCCATTAGTCACTGTCAATATCCACAAACCATCGCCTATTGACAACTTCCAAAACAACATGTCTGTGGCCATGATTGTTAGATATTTATTCAATAAATATATTATGTGAAAGAAATAATTAATTTAGATGAAGTGTTCAATTAGTAAAAAGTGTGTGGGGTCAAGGATTCGGGTCACATTCCATGCTATAATTAAAAAGTCTTTGATTATGCCTTGCCTTGAGCTCTTGGGTCAAATTAGCCAGTATAATATTTTAATCATTACCCACAAGCCAGTAAATGTTGCAAGTATTGCTGGATCATGGTGGAGGTAGTTATATCCATTTTACACACATCTAATTTTGGAAAAATTACATAA